>NW_026599297.1:300000-438251 GCF_023634085.1 Falco cherrug | reverse complement strand
CCCCGGTGGAGTTGTGCATGGGGTGTGTTTGGAACATTTTGTCACCGGCCGACTCCAAAATTCAGCGATTCCCCATCTCAGCCCAGAAAGCAGGTTAGAACAACTTTTGTGGTGTCTTTCAGATGCCTACCGGAGCAATGTAAAAACTACCAGGAGAACTCCTGTCTGGCACCTTCCCCGGTGGAGTTTTGCATGGGGTGTGTTTGGAACATTTTGTCACCGGCCGAGTCCAAAATTCAGCGATTCCCCATCTCAGCCCACAAAGCAGGTAGAACAACTTTTGTGGTGTCTTTCAGATGCCTACCAAGGTAGTGTAAAAACTACCAAGAGAACTCCTGTCTGGCACCTTCCCCGGTGGAGTTGTGCATGGGGTGTGTTTGGAACATTTTGTCACCGGCCGACTCCAAAATTCAGCGGTTCCCCATCTCAGCCCAGAAAGCAGGAAGAACAACTTTTGTGCTGTCTTTCAGATGCCTACCAAGGTAGTGTAAAAACTACCAGGAGAACTCCTGTCTGGCACCTTCCCCGGTGGAGTTGTGCATGGGGTGTGTTTGGAACATTTTGTCACCAGCCGAGTCCAAAATTCAGCGGTTCCCCATCTCAGCCCAGAAAGCAGGGTAGAACAACTTTTGTGGTGCCTTTCAGCTGCCTACCAAGGTAGTGTAAAAACTACCAAGAGAACTCCTGTCTGTCACCTTCCCCGGTGGAGTTGTGCATGGGGTGTGTTTGGAACATTTTGTCACCGCCCGAGTCCAAAATTCAGCGATTCCCCATCTCAGCCCACAAAGCAGGTAGAACAACTTTTGTGGTGTCTTTCAGATGCCTACCAAGGTAGTGTAAAAACTACCAAGAGAACTCCTGTCTGGCACCTTCCCCGGTGGAGTTGTGCATGGGGTGTGTTTGGAACATTTTGTCAACGGCCGACTCCAAAATTCAGCGGTTCCCCATCTCAGCCCAGAAAGCAGGTAGAACAACTTTTGTGGTGTCTTTCAGATGCCTACCAAGGTAGTGTAAAAACTACCAGGAGAACTCCTGTCTGGCACCTTCCCCGGTGGAGTTGTGCATGGGGTGTGTTTGGAACATTTTGTCAACGGCCGACTCCAAAATTCAGCGGTTCCCCATCTCAGCCCACAAAGCAGGTAGAACAACTTTTGTGGTGTCTTTCAGATGCCTACCGGAGCAATGTAAAAACTACCAGGAGAACTCCTGTCTGGCACCTTCCCCGGTGGAGTTGTGCATGGGGTGTGTTTGGAACATTTTGTCACCGGCCGACTCCAAAATTCAGCGATTCCCCATCTCAGCCCAGAAAGCAGGTAGAACAACTTTTGTGGTGTCTTTCAGCTGCCTACCAAGGTAGTGTAAAAACTACCAGGAGAACTCCTGTCTGGCACCTTCCCCGGTGGAGTTGTGCATGGGGTGTGTTTGGAACATTTTGTCACCGGCCGACTCCAAAATTCAGCGGTTCCCCATCTCAGCCCAGAAAGCAGGTAGAACAACTTTTCTCGTGTCTTTCAGATGCCTACCAAGGTAGTGTAAAAACTACCAGGAGAACTCCTGTCTGGCACCTTCCCCGGTGGAGTTGTGCATGGGGTGTGTTTGGAACATTTTGTCACCGGCCGAGTCCAAAATTCAGCGGTTCCCCATCTCAGCCCAGAAAGCAGGAAGAACAACTTTTGTGGTGCCTTTCAAATGCCTACCAAGGTAGTGTAAAAACTACCAGGAGAACTCCTGTCTGGCACCTTCCCCGGTGGAGTTGTGCATGGGGTGTGTTTGGAACATTTTGTCACCGGCCGACTCCAAAATTCAGCGATTCCCCATCTCAGCCCAGAAAGCAGGTAGAACAACTTTTGTGGTGTCTTTCAGATGCCTACCGGAGCAATGTAAAAACTACCAGGAGAACTCCTGTCTGGCACCTTCCCCGGTGGAGTTGTGCATGGGGTGTGTTTGGAACATTTTGTCACCGGCCGAGTCCAAAATTCAGCGATTCCCCATCTCAGCCCACAAAGCAGGTAGAACAACTTTTGTGGTGTCTTTCAGATGCCTACCAAGGTAGTGTAAAAACTACCAAGAGAACTCCTGTCTGGCACCTTCCCCGGTGGGAGTTGTGCATGGGGTGTGTTTGGAACATTTTGTCACCGGCCGACTCCAAAATTCAGCGGTTCCCCATCTCAGCCCAGAAAGCAGGAAGAACAACTTTTGTGGTGCCTTTCAGCTGCCTACCAAGGTAGTGTAAAAACTACCAGGAGAACTCCTGTCTGGCACCTTCCCCGGTGGAGTTGTGCATGGGGTGTGTTTGGAACATTTTGTCACCGGCCGACTCCAAAATTCAGCGTTTCCCCATCTCAGCCCAGAAAGCAGGTAGAACAACTTTTGTGATGTCTTTCAGATGCCTACCAAGGTAGTGTAAAAACTACCAGGAGAACTCCTGTCTGGCACCTTCCCCGGTGGAGTTGTGCATGGGGTGTGTTTGGAACATTTTGTCACCGGCCGAGTCCAAAATTCAGCGATTCCCCATCTCAGCCCAGAAAGCAGGTAGAACAACTTTTGTGGTGTCTTTCAGATGCCTACCAAGGTAGTGTAAAAACTACCAGGAGAACTCCTGTCTGGCACCTTCCGTGGTGGAGTTGTGCATGGGGTGTGTTTGGAACATTTTGTCACCAGCCGAGTCCAAAATTCAGCGGTTCCCCATCTCAGCCCAGAAAGCAGGAAGAACAACTTTTGTGGTGCCTTTCAAATGCCTACCAAGGTAGTGTAAAAACTACCAGGAGAACTCCTGTCTGGCACCTTCCCCGGTGGAGTTGTGCATGGGGTGTGTTTGGAACATTTTGTCACCGGCCGACTCCAAAATTCAGCGATTCCCCATCTCAGCCCAGAAAGCAGGTAGAACAACTTTTGTGGTGTCTTTCAGCTGCCTACCAAGGTAGTGTAAAAACTACCAGGAGAACTCCTGTCTGGCACCTTCCCCGGTGGAGTTGTGCATGGGGTGTGTTTGGAACATTTTGTCACCGGCCGACTCCAAAATTCAGCGGTTCCCCATCTCAGCCCAGAAAGCAGGTAGAACAACTTTTCTCGTGTCTTTCAGATGCCTACCAAGGTAGTGTAAAAACTACCAGGAGAACTCCTGTCTGGCACCTTCCCCGGTGGAGTTGTGCATGGGGTGTGTTTGGAACATTTTGTCACCGGCCGAGTCCAAAATTCAGCGGTTCCCCATCTCAGCCCAGAAAGCAGGAAGAACAACTTTTGTGGTGCCTTTCAAATGCCTACCAAGGTAGTGTAAAAACTACCAGGAGAACTCCTGTCTGGCACCTTCCCCGGTGGAGTTGTGCATGGGGTGTGTTTGGAACATTTTGTCACCGGCCGACTCCAAAATTCAGCGATTCCCCATCTCAGCCCAGAAAGCAGGTAGAACAACTTTTGTGGTGTCTTTCAGATGCCTACCGGAGCAATGTAAAAACTACCAGGAGAACTCCTGTCTGGCACCTTCCCCGGTGGAGTTGTGCATGGGGTGTGTTTGGAACATTTTGTCACCGGCCGAGTCCAAAATTCAGCGATTCCCCATCTCAGCCCACAAAGCAGGTAGAACAACTTTTGTGGTGTCTTTCAGATGCCTACCAAGGTAGTGTAAAAACTACCAAGAGAACTCCTGTCTGGCACCTTCCCCGGTGGAGTTGTGCATGGGGTGTGTTTGGAACATTTTGTCACCGGCCGACTCCAAAATTCAGCGGTTCCCCATCTCAGCCCAGAAAGCAGGAAGAACAACTTTTGTGGTGCCTTTCAGCTGCCTACCAAGGTAGTGTAAAAACTACCAGGAGAACTCCTGTCTGGCACCTTCCCCGGTGGAGTTGTGCAGGGGGTGTGTTTGGAACATTTTGTCACCGGCCGACTCCAAAATTCAGCGTTTCCCCATCTCAGCCCAGAAAGCAGGTAGAACAACTTTTGTGATGTCTTTCAGATGCCTACCAAGGTAGTGTAAAAACTACCAGGAGAACTCCTGTCTGGCACCTTCCCCGGTGGAGTTGTGCATGGGGTGTGTTTGGAACATTTTGTCACCGGCCGAGTCCAAAATTCAGCGATTCCCCATCTCAGCCCAGAAAGCAGGTAGAACAACTTTTGTGGTGTCTTTCAGATGCCTACCAAGGTAGTGTAAAAACTACCAGGAGAACTCCTGTCTGGCACCTTCCGTGGTGGAGTTGTGCATGGGGTGTGTTTGGAACATTTTGTCACCAGCCGAGTCCAAAATTCAGCGGTTCCCCATCTCAGCCCAGAAAGCAGGAAGAACAACTTTTGTGGTGCCTTTCAAATGCCTACCAAGGTAGTGTAAAAACTACCAGGAGAACTCCTGTCTGGCACCTTCCCCGGTGGAGTTGTGCATGGGGTGTGTTTGGAACATTTTGTCACCGGCCGACTCCAAAATTCAGCGATTCCCCATCTCAGCCCAGAAAGCAGGTAGAACAACTTTTGTGGTGTCTTTCAGATGCCTACCGGAGCAATGTAAAAACTACCAGGAGAACTCCTGTCTGGCACCTTCCCCGGTGGAGTTTTGCATGGGGTGTGTTTGGAACATTTTGTCACCGGCCGAGTCCAAAATTCAGCGATTCCCCATCTCAGCCCACAAAGCAGGTAGAACAACTTTTGTGGTGTCTTTCAGATGCCTACCAAGGTAGTGTAAAAACTACCAAGAGAACTCCTGTCTGGCACCTTCCCCGGTGGAGTTGTGCATGGGGTGTGTTTGGAACATTTTGTCACCGGCCGACTCCAAAATTCAGCGGTTCCCCATCTCAGCCCAGAAAGCAGGAAGAACAACTTTTGTGGTGCCTTTCAGCTGCCTACCAAGGTAGTGTAAAAACTACCAGGAGAACTCCTGTCTGGCACCTTCCCCGGTGGAGTTGTGCATGGGGTGTGTTTGGAACATTTTGTCACCGGCCGACTCCAAAATTCAGCGTTTCCCCATCTCAGCCCAGAAAGCAGGTAGAACAACTTTTGTGATGTCTTTCAGATGCCTACCAAGGTAGTGTAAAAACTACCAGGAGAACTCCTGTCTGGCACCTTCCCCGGTGGAGTTGTGCATGGGGTGTGTTTGGAACATTTTGTCACCAGCCGAGTCCAAAATTCAGCTGTTCCCCATCTCAGCCCAGAAAGCAGGTAGAACAACTTTTGTGGTGTCTTTCAGATGCCTACCAAGGTAGTGTAAAAACTACCAGGAGAACTCCTGTCTGGCACCTTCCGTGGTGGAGTTGTGCATGGGGTGTGTTTGGAACATTTTGTCACCAGCCGAGTCCAAAATTCAGCGGTTCCCCATCTCAGCCCAGAAAGCAGGTAGAACAACTTTTGTGGTGCCTTTCAGCTGCCTACCAAAGGTAGTGTAAAAACTACCAGGAGAACTCCTGTCTGGCACCTTCCCCGGTGGAGTTGTGCATGGGGTGTGTTTGGAACATTTTGTCACCGGCCGACTCCAAAATTCAGCGATTCCCCATCTCAGCCCAGAAAGCAGGTAGAACAACTTTTGTGGTGTCTTTCAGATGCCTACCGGAGCAATGTAAAAACTACCAGGAGAACTCCTGTCTGGCACCTTCCCCGGTGGAGTTTTGCATGGGGTGTGTTTGGAACATTTTGTCACCGGCCCGAGTCCAAAATTCAGCGATTCCCCATCTCAGCCCACAAAGCAGGTAGAACAACTTTTGTGGTGTCTTTCAGATGCCTACCAAGGTAGTGTAAAAACTACCAAGAGAACTCCTGTCTGGCACCTTCCCCGGTGGAGTTGTGCATGGGGTGTGTTTGGAACATTTTGTCACCGGCCGACTCCAAAATTCAGCGGTTCCCCATCTCAGCCCAGAAAGCAGGAAGAACAACTTTTGTGGTGCCTTTCAGCTGCCTACCAAGGTAGTGTAAAAACTACCAGGAGAACTCCTGTCTGGCACCTTCCCCGGTGGAGTTGTGCAGGGGGTGTGTTTGGAACATTTTGTCACCGGCCGACTCCAAAATTCAGCGTTTCCCCATCTCAGCCCAGAAAGCAGGTAGAACAACTTTTGTGATGTCTTTCAGATGCCTACCAAGGTAGTGTAAAAACTACCAGGAGAACTCCTGTCTGGCACCTTCCCCGGTGGAGTTGTGCATGGGGTGTGTTTGGAACATTTTGTCACCGGCCGAGTCCAAAATTCAGCGATTCCCCATCTCAGCCCAGAAAGCAGGTAGAACAACTTTTGTGGTGTCTTTCAGATGCCTACCAAGGTAGTGTAAAAACTACCAGGAGAACTCCTGTCTGGCACCTTCCGTGGTGGAGTTGTGCATGGGGTGTGTTTGGAACATTTTGTCACCAGCCGAGTCCAAAATTCAGCGGTTCCCCATCTCAGCCCAGAAAGCAGGTAGAACAACTTTTGTGGTGCCTTTCAGCTGCCTACCAAGGTAGTGTAAAAACTACCAAGAGAACTCCTGTCTGGCACCTTCCCCGGTGGAGTTGTGCATGGGGTGTGTTTGGAACATTTTGTCACCGGCCGAGTCCAAAATTCAGCGATTCCCCATCTCAGCCCAGAAAGCAGGTAGAACAACTTTTGTGGTGTCTTTCAGATGCCTACCAAGGTAGTGTAAAAACTACCAAGAGAACTCCTGTCTGGCACCTTCCCCGGTGGAGTTGTGCATGGGGTGTGTTTGGAACATTTTGTCAACGGCCGACTCCAAAATTCAGCGGTTCCCCATCTCAGCCCAGAAAGCAGGTAGAACAACTTTTGTGGTGTCTTTCAGATGCCTACCAAGGTAGTGTAAAAACTACCAGGAGAACTCCTGTCTGGCACCTTCCCCGGTGGAGTTGTGCATGGGGTGTGTTTGGAACATTTTGTCAACGGCCGACTCCAAAATTCAGCGGTTCCCCATCTCAGCCCACAAAGCAGGTAGAACAACTTTTGTGGTGTCTTTCAGATGCCTACCGGAGCAATGTAAAAACTACCAGGAGAACTCCTGTCTGGCACCTTCCCCGGTGGAGTTGTGCAGGGGGTGTGTTTGGAACATTTTGTCACCGGCCGAGTCCAAAATTCAGCGGTTCCCCATCTCAGCCCAGAAAGCAGGTAGAACAACTTTTGTGGTGTCTTTCAGATGCCTACCGGAGCAATGTAAAAACTACCAGGAGAACTCCTGTCTGGCACCTTCCCCGGTGGAGTTGTGCATGGGGTGTGTTTGGGACATTTTGTCACCAGCCGACTCCAAAATTCAGCGGTTCCCCATCTCAGCCCAGAAAGCAGGTAGAACAACTTTTGTGGTGCCTTTCAAATGCCTACCAAGGTAGTGTAAAAACTACCAAGAGAACTCCTGTCTGGCACCTTCCCCGGTGGAGTTGTGCATGGGGTGTGTTTGGAACATTTTGTCACCGGCCGACTCCAAAATTCAGCGTTTCCCCATCTCAGCCCAGAAAGCAGGTAGAACAACTTTTGTGGTGTCTTTCAGATGCCTACCAAGGTAGTGTAAAAACTACCAAGAGAACTCCTGTCTGGCACCTTCCCCGGTGGAGTTGTGCATGGGGTGTGTTTGGAACATTTTGCCACCGGCCGACTCCAAAATTCAGCGATTCCCCATCTCAGCCCAGAAAGCAGGTAGAACAACTTTTGTGGTGTCTTTCAGCTGCCTACCAAGGTAGTGTAAAAACTACCAGGAGAACTCCTGTCTGGCACCTTCCCCGGTGGAGTTGTGCATGGGGTGTGTTTGGAACATTTTGTCACCAGCCGAGTCCAAAATTCAGCGGTTCCCCATCTCAGCCCAGAAAGCAGGTAGAACAACTTTTGTGGTGTCTTTCAGATGTCTACCAAGGTAGTGTAAAAACTACCAAGAGAACTCCTGTCTGGCACCTTCCGTGGTGGAGTTGTGCATGGGGTGTGTTTGAAACATTTTGTCACCGGCCGAGCCCAAAATTCAGCGGTTCCCCATCTCAGCCCAGAAAGCAGGTACAACTTCTTTTCTTGTGCCTTTCAGCTGCCTACCAAGGTAGTGTAAAAAACTACCAACAGAATTCGTTCCTGGCACCTTCCCCGGTGGAGTTGTGCATGGGGTGTCTGTGGAACATTTTGTCAGCAGCCGACTCCAAAATTCAGCGATTCCCCATCTCAGCCCAGAAAGCAGGTAGAACAACATTTGTGGTGTCTTTCAGATGCCTACCAAGGTAGTGTAAAAACTACCAAGAGAACTCCTGTCTGGCACCTTCCCTGGTGGAGTTGTGCATGGGGTGTGTTTGGAACATTTTGTCACCGGCCGACTCCAAAATTCAGCGATTCCCCATCTCAGCCCAGAAAGCAGGTAGAACAACTTTTGTGGTGTCTTTCAGATGCCTACCGGAGCAATGTAAAAACTACCAGGAGAACTCCTGTCTGGCACCTTCCCCGGTGGAGTTGTGCATGGGGTGTGTTTGGAACATTTTGTCACCGGCCGACTCCAAAATTCAGCGGTTCCCCATCTCAGCCCAGAAAGCAGGTAGAACAACTTTTGTCGTGTCTTTCAGATGCCTACCAAGGTAGTGTAAAAACTACCAGGAGAACTCCTGTCTGGCACCTTCCCCGGTGGAGTTGTGCATGGGGTGTGTTTGGAACATTTTGTCACCGGCCGAGTCCAAAATTCAGCTGTTCCCCATCTCAGCCCAGAAAGCAGGTAGAACAACTTTTGTGGTGCCTTTCAGCTGCCTACCAAGGTAGTGTAAAAACTACCAAGAGAACTCCTGTCTGGCACCTTCCCCGGTGGAGTTGTGCATGGGGTGTGTTTGGAACATTTTGTCACCGGCCGACTCCAAAATTCAGCGGTTCCCCATCTCAGCCCAGAAAGCAGGAAGAACAACTTTTGTGGTGCCTTTCAAATGCCTACCAAGGTAGTGTAAAAACTACCAGGAGAACTCCTGTCTGGCACCTTCCCCGGTGGAGTTGTGCATGGGGTGTGTTTGGAACATTTTGTCACCCGGCCGACTCCAAAATTCAGCGATTCCCCATCTCAGCCCAGAAAGCAGGTAGAACAACTTTTGTGGTGTCTTTCAGATGCCTACCGGAGCAATGTAAAAACTACCAGGAGAACTCCTGTCTGGCACCTTCCCCGGTGGAGTTGTGCAGGGGGTGTGTTTGGAACATTTTGCCACCAGCCGACTCCAAAATTCAGCGGTTCCCCATCTCAGCCCACAAAGCAGGTAGAACAACTTTTGTGGTGCCTTTCAGCTGCCTACCAAGGTAGTGTAAAAACTACCAACAGAATTCGTTCCTGGCACCTTCCCCGGTGGAGTTGTGCATGGGGTGTGTTTGGAACATTTTGTCACCGGCCGAGTCCAAAATTCAGCGGTTCCCCATCTCAGCCCAGAAAGCAGGTAGAACAACTTTTGTGCTGTCTTTCAAATGCCTACCAAGGTAGTGTAAAAACTACCAGGAGAACTCCTGTCTGGCACCTTCCCCGTGGAGTTGTGCAGGGGGTGTGTTTGGAACATTTTGTCACCGGCCGAGTCCAAAATTCAGCGGTTCCCCATCTCAGCCCAGAAAGCAGGAAGAACAACTTTTGTGGTGCCTTTCAAATGCCTACCAAGGTAGTGTAAAAACTACCACGAGAACTCCTGTCTGGCACCTTCCCCGGTGGAGTTGTGCATGGGGTGTGTTTGGAACATTTTGTCACCAGCCGACTCCAAAATTCAGCGTTTCCCCATCTCAGCCCAGAAAGCAGGTAGAACAACTTTTGTGCTGTCTTTCAGATGCCTACCAAGGTAGTGTAAAAACTACCAAGAGAACTCCTGTCTGGCACCTTCCCCGGTGGAGTTGTGCATGGGGTGTGTTTGGAACATTTTGTCACCGGCCGACTCCAAAATTCAGCGATTCCCCATCTCAGCCCAGAAAGCAGGTAGAACAACTTTTGTGGTGCCTTTCAGATGCCTACCAAGGTAGTGTAAAAACTACCACGAGAACTCCTGTCTGGCACCTTCCCCGGTGGAGTTGTGCATGGGGTGTGTTTGGAACATTTTGTCACCGGCCGACTCCAAAATTCAGCGATTCCCCATCTCAGCCCAGAAAGCAGGTAGAACAACTTTTGTGGTGTCTTTCAGATGCCTACCGGAGCAATGTAAAAACTACCAGGAGAACTCCTGTCTGGCACCTTCCCCGGTGGAGTTGTGCAGGGGGTGTGTTTGGAACATTTTGCCACCAGCCGACTCCAAAATTCAGCGGTTCCCCATCTCAGCCCAGAAAGCAGGTAGAACAACTTTTGTGGTGCCTTTCAAATGCCTACCAAGGTAGTGTAAAAACTACCAAGAGAACTCCTGTCTGGCACCTTCCCCGGTGGAGTTGTGCATGGGGTGTGTTTGGAACATTTTGTCACCGGCCGACTCCAAAATTCAGCGATTCCCCATCTCAGCCCAGAAAGCAGGTAGAACAACATTTGTGGTGTCTTTCAGATGCCTACCAAGGTAGTGTAAAAACTACCAAGAGAACTCCTGTCTGGCACCTTCCCTGGTGGAGTTGTGCATGGGGTGTGTTTGGAACATTTTGTCACCGGCCGACTCCAAAATTCAGCGATTCCCCATCTCAGCCCAGAAAGCAGGTAGAACAACTTTTGTGGTGTCTTTCAGATGCCTACCGGAGCAATGTAAAAACTACCAGGAGAACTCCTGTCTGGCACCTTCCCCGGTGGAGTTGTGCATGGGGTGTCTTTGGAACATTTTGTCACCGGCCGACTCCAAAATTCAGCGGTTCCCCATCTCAGCCCAGAAAGCAGGAAGAACAACTTTTGTGGTGCCTTTCAAATGCCTACCAAGGTAGTGTAAAAACTACCAGGAGAACTCCTGTCTGGCACCTTCCCCGGTGGAGTTGTGCATGGGGTGTGTTTGGAACATTTTGTCACCGGCCGACTCCAAAATTCAGCGATTCCCCATCTCAGCCCAGAAAGCAGGTAGAACAACTTTTGTGGTGTCTTTCAGATGCCTACCGGAGCAATGTAAAAACTACCAGGAGAACTCCTGTCTGGCACCTTCCCCGGTGGAGTTGTGCAGGGGGTGTGTTTGGAACATTTTGCCACCAGCCGACTCCAAAATTCAGCGGTTCCCCATCTCAGCCCACAAAGCAGGTAGAACAACTTTTGTGGTGCCTTTCAGCTGCCTACCAAGGTAGTGTAAAAACTACCAACAGAATTCGTTCCTGGCACCTTCCCCGGTGGAGTTGTGCATGGGGTGTGTTTGGAACATTTTGTCACCGGCCGAGTCCAAAATTCAGCGGTTCCCCATCTCAGCCCAGAAAGCAGGTAGAACAACTTTTGTGCTGTCTTTCAAATGCCTACCAAGGTAGTGTAAAAACTACCAGGAGAACTCCTGTCTGGCACCTTCCCCGTGGAGTTTTGCATGGGGTGTGTTTGGAACATTTTGTCACCGGCCGAGTCCAAAATTCAGCGGTTCCCCATCTCAGCCCAGAAAGCAGGAAGAACAACTTTTGTGGTGCCTTTCAAATGCCTACCAAGGTAGTGTAAAAACTACCACGAGAACTCCTGTCTGGCACCTTCCCCGGTGGAGTTGTGCATGGGGTGTGTTTGGAACATTTTGTCACCAGCCGACTCCAAAATTCAGCGTTTCCCCATCTCAGCCCAGAAAGCAGGTAGAACAACTTTTGTGCTGTCTTTCAGATGCCTACCAAGGTAGTGTAAAAACTACCAAGAGAACTCCTGTCTGGCACCTTCCCCGGTGGAGTTGTGCATGGGGTGTGTTTGGAACATTTTGTCACCGGCCGACTCCAAAATTCAGCGATTCCCCATCTCAGCCCAGAAAGCAGGTAGAACAACTTTTGTGGTGCCTTTCAGATGCCTACCAAGGTAGTGTAAAAACTACCACGAGAACTCCTGTCTGGCACCTTCCCCGGTGGAGTTGTGCATGGGGTGTGTTTGGAACATTTTGTCACCGGCCGACTCCAAAATTCAGCGTTTCCCCATCTCAGCCCAGAAAGCAGGTAGAACAACTTTTGTGGTGTCTTTCAGATGCCTACCGGAGCAATGTAAAAACTACCAGGAGAACTCCTGTCTGGCACCTTCCCCGGTGGAGTTGTGCAGGGGGTGTGTTTGGAACATTTTGCCACCAGCCGACTCCAAAATTCAGCGGTTCCCCATCTCAGCCCAGAAAGCAGGTAGAACAACTTTTGTGGTGCCTTTCAAATGCCTACCAAGGTAGTGTAAAAACTACCAAGAGAACTCCTGTCTGGCACCTTCCCCGGTGGAGTTGTGCATGGGGTGTGTTTGGAACATTTTGTCACCGGCCGACTCCAAAATTCAGCGATTCCCCATCTCAGCCCAGAAAGCAGGTAGAACAACATTTGTGGTGTCTTTCAGATGCCTACCAAGGTAGTGTAAAAACTACCAAGAGAACTCCTGTCTGGCACCTTCCCTGGTGGAGTTGTGCATGGGGTGTGTTTGGAACATTTTGTCACCGGCCGACTCCAAAATTCAGCGATTCCCCATCTCAGCCCAGAAAGCAGGTAGAACAACTTTTGTGGTGTCTTTCAGATGCCTACCGGAGCAATGTAAAAACTACCAGGAGAACTCCTGTCTGGCACCTTCCCCGGTGGAGTTTTGCATGGGGTGTCTGTGGAACATTTTGTCACCGGCCGACTCCAAAATTCAGCGTTTCCCCATCTCAGCCCAGAAAGCAGGTAGAACAACTTTTGTCGTGTCTTTCAGATGCCTACCAAGGTAGTGTAAAAACTACCAGGAGAACTCCTGTCTGGCACCTTCCCCGGTGGAGTTGTGCATGGGGTGTGTTTGGAACATTTTGTCACCAGCCGAGTCCAAAATTCAGCTGTTCCCCATCTCAGCCCAGAAAGCAGGTAGAACAACTTTTGTGGTCCCTTTCAGCTGCCTACCAAGGTAGTGTAAAAACTACCAAGAGAACTCCTGTCTGGCACCTTCCCCGGTGGAGTTGTGCATGGGGTGTGTTTGGAACATTTTGTCACCGGCCGACTCCAAAATTCAGCGGTTCCCCATCTCAGCCCAGAAAGCAGGAAGAACAACTTTTGTGGTGCCTTTCAAATGCCTACCAAGGTAGTGTAAAAACTACCAGGAGAACTCCTGTCTGGCACCTTCCCCGGTGGAGTTGTGCATGGGGTGTGTTTGGAACATTTTGTCACCGGCCGACTCCAAAATTCAGCGATTCCCCATCTCAGCCCAGAAAGCAGGTAGAACAACTTTTGTGGTGTCTTTCAGATGCCTACCGGAGCAATGTAAAAACTACCAGGAGAACTCCTGTCTGGCACCTTCCCCGGTGGAGTTTTGCATGGGGTGTGTTTGGAACATTTTGTCACCGGCCGAGTCCAAAATTCAGCGATTCCCCATCTCAGCCCAGAAAGCAGGTAGAACAACTTTTGTGGTGTCTTTCAGATGCCTACCAAGGTAGTGTAAAAACTACCAAGAGAACTCCTGTCTGGCACCTTCCCCGGTGGAGTTGTGCATGGGGTGTGTTTGGAACATTTTGTCACCGGTCGACTCCAAAATTCAGCGATTCCCCATCTCAGCCCAGAAAGCAGGTAGAACAAGTTTTGTGGTGTCTTTCAGCTGCCTACCAAGGTAGTGTAAAAACTACCAGGAGAACTCCTGTCTGGCACCTTCCCCGGTGGAGTTGTGCATGGGGTGTGTTTGGAACATTTTGTCACCGGCCGAGTCCAAAATTCAGCGGTTCCCCATCTCAGCCCAGAAAGCAGGTAGAACAACTTTTGTGGTGTCTTTCAGATGCCTACCAAGGTAGTGTAAAAACTACCAGGAGAACTCCTGTCTGGCACCTTCCCCGGTGGAGTTGTGCATGGGGTGTGTTTGGAACATATTGTCACCAGCCGACTCCAAAATTCAGCGGTTCCCCATCTCAGCCCAGAAAGCAGGAAGAACAACTTTTGTGGTGCCTTTCAAATGCCTACCAAGGTAGTGTAAAAACTACCAGGAGAACTCCTGTGTGGCACCTTCCCCGGTGGAGTTGTGCATGGGGTGTGTTTGGAACATTTTGTCACCGGCCGACTCCAAAATTCAGCGATTCCCCATCTCAGCCCAGAAAGCAGGTAGAACAACTTTTGTGGTGTCTTTCAGATGCCTACCGGAGCAATGTAAAAACTACCAGGAGAACTCCTGTCTGGCACCTTCCCCGGTGGAGTTTTGCATGGGGTGTGTTTGGAACATTTTGTCACCGGCCGAGTCCAAAATTCAGCGATTCCCCATCTCAGCCCACAAAGCAGGTAGAACAACTTTTGTGGTGTCTTTCAGATGCCTACCAAGGTAGTGTAAAAACTACCAAGAGAACTCCTGTCTGGCACCTTCCCCGGTGGAGTTGTGCAGGGGGTGTGTTTGGAACATTTTGTCACCAGCCGAGTCCAAAATTCAGCGGTTCCCCATCTCAGCCCAGAAAGCAGGTAGAAAAACTTTTGTGGTGCCTTTCAAATGCCTACCAAGGTAGTGTAAAAACTACCAAGAGAACTCCTGTCTGGCACCTTCCCCGGTGGAGTTGTGCATGGGGTGTGTTTGGAACATTTTGTCACCGGCCGACTCCAAAATTCAGCGGTTCCCCATCTCAGCCCAGAAAGCAGGTAGAACAACTTTTGTGGTGTCTTTCAGATGCCTACCAAGGTAGTGTAAAAACTACCAAGAGAACTCCTGTCTGGCACCTTCCCCGGTGGAGTTGTGCATGGGGTGTGTTTGGAACATTTTGTCACCGGCCGACTCCAAAATTCAGCGATTCCCCATCTCAGCCCAGAAAGCAGGTAGAACAACTTTTGTGGTGTCTTTCAGATGCCTACCGGAGCAATGTAAAAACTACCAGGAGAACTCCTGTCTGGCACCTTCCCCGGTGGAGTTGTGCATGGGGTGTGTTTGGAACATTTTGTCACCGGCCGACTCCAAAATTCAGCGGTTCCCCATCTCAGCCCAGAAAGCAGGTAGAACAACTTTTGTCGTGTCTTTCAGATGCCTACCAAGGTAGTGTAAAAACTACCAGGAGAACTCCTGTCTGGCACCTTCCCCGGTGGAGTTGTGCATGGGGTGTGTTTGGAACATTTTGTCACCAGCCGACTCCAAAATTCAGCGGTTCCCCATCTCAGCCCACAAAGCAGGTAGAACAACTTTTGTGGTGCCTTTCACCTGCCTACCAAGGTAGTGTAAAAACTACCAAGAGAACTCCTGTCTGGCACCTTCCCCGGTGGAGTTGTGCATGGGGTGTGTTTGGAACATTTTGTCACCGGCCGACTCCAAAATTCAGCGATTCCCCATCTCAGCCCAGAAAGCAGGTAGAACAACTTTTGTGGTGTCTTTCAGATGCCTACCAAGGTAGTGTAAAAACTACCAAGAGAACTCCTGTCTGGCACCTTCCCCGGTGGAGTTGTGCATGGGGTGTGTTTGGAACATTTTGTCACCGGCCGACTCCAAAATTCAGCGGTTCCCCATCTCAGCCCAGAAAGCAGGTAGAACAACTTTTGTGGTGTCTTTCAGATGCCTACCAAGGTAGTGTAAAAACTACCAAGAGAACTCCTGTCTGGCACCTTCCCCGGTGGAGTTGTGCATGGGGTGTGTTTGGAACATTTTGTCACCGGCCGAGTCCAAAATTCAGCGGTTCCCCATCTCAGCCCAGAAAGCAGGTAGAACAACTTTTGTCGTGTCTTTCAGATGCCTACCAAGGTAGTGTAAAAACTACCAGGAGAACTCCTGTCTGGCACCTTCCCCGGTGGAGTTGTGCATGGGGTGTGTTTGGAACATATTGTCACCAGCCGACTCCAAAATTCAGCGGTTCCCCATCTCAGCCCAGAAAGCAGGAAGAACAACTTTTGTGGTGCCTTTCAAATGCCTACCAAGGTAGTGTAAAAACTACCAGGAGAACTCCTGTCTGGCACCTTCCCCGGTGGAGTTGTGCATGGGGTGTGTTTGGAACATTTTGTCACCGGCCGACTCCAAAATTCAGCGATTCCCCATCTCAGCCCAGAAAGCAGGTAGAACAACTTTTGTGGTGTCTTTCAGATGCCTACCGGAGCAATGTAAAACCTACCAGGAGAACTCCTGTCTGGCACCTTCCCCGGTGGAGTTTTGCATGGGGTGTGTTTGGAACATTTTGTCACCGGCCGAGTCCAAAATTCAGCGATTCCCCATCTCAGCCCACAAAGCAGGTAGAACAACTTTTGTGGTGTCTTTCAGATGCCTACCAAGGTAGTGTAAAAACTACCAAGAGAACTCCTGTCTGGCACCTTCCCCGGTGGAGTTGTGCATGGGGTGTGTTTGGAACATTTTGTCACCGGCCGACTCCAAAATTCAGCGATTCCCCATCTCAGCCCACAAAGCAGGTAGAACAACTTTTGTGGTGTCTTTCAGATGCCTACCGGAGCAATGTAAAAACTACCAGGAGAACTCCTGTCTGGCACCTTCCCCGGTGGAGTTGTGCATGGGGTGTGTTTGGAACATTTTGTCACCAGCCGAGTCCAAAATTCAGCGGTTCCCCATCTCAGCCCAGAAAGCAGGTAGAACAACTTTTGTGGTGCCTTTCAAATGCCTACCAAGGTAGTGTAAAAACTACCAAGAGAACTCCTGTCTGGCACCTTCCCCGGTGGAGTTGTGCATGGGGTGTGTTTGGAACATTTTGTCACCGGCCGACTCCAAAATTCAGCGGTTCCCCATCTCAGCCCAGAAAGCAGGTAGAACAACTTTTGTGGTGTCTTTCAGATGCCTACCAAGGTAGTGTAAAAACTACCAAGAGAACTCCTGTCTGGCACCTTCCCCGGTGGAGTTGTGCATGGGGTGTGTTTGGAACATTTTGTCACCGGCCGACTCCAAAATTCAGCGATTCCCCATCTCAGCCCACAAAGCAGGTAGAACAACTTTTGTGGTGTCTTTCAGATGCCTACCGGAGCAATGTAAAAACTACCAGGAGAACTCCTGTCTGGCACCTTCCCCGGTGGAGTTGTGCATGGGGTGTGTTTGGAACATTTTGTCACCGGCCGACTCCAAAATTCAGCGGTTCCCCATCTCAGCCCAGAAAGCAGGTAGAACAACTTTTGTCGTGTCTTTCAGATGCCTACCAAGGTAGTGTAAAAACTACCAGGAGAACTCCTGTCTGGCACCTTCCCCGGTGGAGTTGTGCATGGGGTGTGTTTGGAACATTTTGTCACCAGCCGACTCCAAAATTCAGCGGTTCCCCATCTCAGCCCACAAAGCAGGTAGAACAACTTTTGTGGTGCCTTTCACCTGCCTACCAAGGTAGTGTAAAAACTACCAAGAGAACTCCTGTCTGGCACCTTCCCCGGTGGAGTTGTGCATGGGGTGTGTTTGGAACATTTTGTCACCGGCCGACTCCAAAATTCAGCGATTCCCCATCTCAGCCCAGAAAGCAGGTAGAACAACTTTTGTGGTGTCTTTCAGATGCCTACCGGAGCAATGTAAAAACTACCAGGAGAACTCCTGTCTGGCACCTTCCCCGGTGGAGTTTTGCATGGGGTGTGTTTGGAACATTTTGTCACCGGCCGAGTCCAAAATTCAGCGATTCCCCATCTCAGCCCACAAAGCAGGTAGAACAACTTTTGTGGTGTCTTTCAGATGCCTACCAAGGTAGTGTAAAAACTACCAAGAGAACTCCTGTCTGGCACCTTCCCCGGTGGAGTTGTGCATGGGGTGTGTTTGGAACATTTTGTCACCGGCCGAGTCCAAAATTCAGCGATTCCCCATCTCAGCCCACAAAGCAGGTAGAACAACTTTTGTGGTGCCTTTCAGCTGCCTACCGGGGTAGTGTAAAAACTACCAAGAGAACTCCTGTCTGGCACCTTCCCCGGTGGAGTTGTGCAGGGGGTGTGTTTGGAACATTTTGTCACCGGCCGAGTCCAAAATTCAGCGATTCCCCATCTCAGCCCACAAAGCAGGTAGAACAACTTTTGTGGTGCCTTTCAGCTGCCTACCAAGGTAGTGTAAAAACTACCAAGAGAACTCCTGTCTGGCACCTTCCCCGGTGGAGTTGTGCATGGGGTGTGTTTGGAACATTTTGTCACCGGCCGAGTCCAAAATTCAGCGATTCCCCATCTCAGCCCACAAAGCAGGTAGAACAACTTTTGTGGTGCCTTTCAGCTGCCTACCGGGGTAGTGTAAAAACTACCAACAGAACTCGTTTCTGGCACCTTCCCTGGTGGAGTTGTGCATGGGGTGTGTTTGGAACATTTTGTCACCGGCCGACTCCAAAATTCAGCGTTTCCCCATCTCAGCCCAGAAAGCAGGTAGAACAACTTTGTGATGTCTTTCAGATGCCTACCAAGGTAGTGTAAAAACTACCAGGAGAACTCCTGTCTGGCACCTTCCGTGGTGGAGTTGTGCATGGGGTGTGTTTGGAACATTTTGTCACCGGCCGAGTCCAAAATTCAGCGGTTCCCCATCTCAGCCCAGAAAGCAGGTAGAACAACTTTTGTGGTGCCTTTCAAATGCCTACCAAGGTAGTGTAAAAACTACCAAGAGAACTCCTGTCTGGCACCTTCCCCGGTGGAGTTGTGCATGGGGTGTGTTTGGAACATTTTGTCACCGGCCGACTCCAAAATTCAGCGATTCCCCATCTCAGCCCAGAAAGCAGGTAGAACAACTTTTGTGGTGTCTTTCAGATGCCTACCAAGGTAGTGTAAAAACTACCAAGAGAACTCCTGTCTGGCACCTTCCCCGGTGGAGTTGTGCATGGGGTGTGTTTGGAACATTTTGTCACCGGCCGACTCCAAAATTCAGCGATTCCCCATCTCAGCCCAGAAAGCAGGTAGAACAACTTTTGTGGTGTCTTTCAGCTGCCTACCAAGGTAGTGTAAAAACTACCAGGAGAACTCCTGTCTGGCACCTTCCCCGGTGGAGTTGTGCATGGGGTGTGTTTGGAACATTTTGTCACCGGCCGAGTCCAAAATTCAGCGGTTCCCCATCTCAGCCCAGAAAGCAGGAAGAACAACTTTTGTGGTGCCTTTCAAATGCCTACCAAGGTAGTGTAAAAACTACCAGGAGAACTCCTGTCTGGCACCTTCCCCGGTGGAGTTGTGCATGGGGTGTGTTTGGAACATTTTGTCACCGGCCGACTCCAAAATTCAGCGATTCCCCATCTCAGCCCAGAAAGCAGGTAGAACAACTTTTGTGGTGTCTTTCAGATGCCTACCGGAGCAATGTAAAAACTACCAGGAGAACTCCTGTCTGGCACCTTCCCCGGTGGAGTTGTGCATGGGGTGTGTTTGGAACATTTTGTCACCAGCCGAGTCCAAAATTCAGCGGTTCCCCATCTCAGCCCAGAAAGCAGGTAGAACAACTTTTGTGGTGCCTTTCAAATGCCTACCAAGGTAGTGTAAAAACTACCAAGAGAACTCCTGTCTGGCACCTTCCCCGGTGGACTTGTGCATGGGGTGTGTTTGGAACATTTTGTCACCGGCCGACTCCAAAATTCAGCGGTTCCCCATCTCAGCCCACAAAGCAGGTAGAACAACTTTTGTGGTGTCTTTCAGATGCCTACCAAGGTAGTGTAAAAACTACCAAGAGAACTCCTGTCTGGCACCTTCCCCGGTGGAGTTGTGCATGGGGTGTGTTTGGAACATTTTGTCACCGGCCGACTCCAAAATTCAGCGATTCCCCATCTCAGCCCAGAAAGCAGGTAGAACAAGTTTTGTGGTGTCTTTCAGCTGCCTACCAAGGTAGTGTAAAAACTACCAGGAGAACTCCTGTCTGGCACCTTCCCTGGTGGAGTTGTGCATGGGGTGTGTTTGGAACATTTTGTCACCGGCCGACTCCAAAATTCAGCGTTTCCCCATCTCAGCCCAGAAAGCAGGTAGAACAACTTTGTGATGTCTTTCAGATGCCTACCAAGGTAGTGTAAAAACTACCAGGAGAACTCCTGTCTGGCACCTTCCGTGGTGGAGTTGTGCATGGGGTGTGTTTGGAACATTTTGTCACCGGCCGAGTCCAAAATTCAGCGGTTCCCCATCTCAGCCCAGAAAGCAGGTAGAACAACTTTTGTGGTGCCTTTCAAATGCCTACCAAGGTAGTGTAAAAACTACCAAGAGAACTCCTGTCTGGCACCTTCCCCGGTGGAGTTGTGCATGGGGTGTGTTTGGAACATTTTGTCACCGGCCGACTCCAAAATTCAGCGATTCCCCATCTCAGCCCAGAAAGCAGGTAGAACAACTTTTGTGGTGTCTTTCAGATGCCTACCAAGGTAGTGTAAAAACTACCAAGAGAACTCCTGTCTGGCACCTTCCCCGGTGGAGTTGTGCATGGGGTGTGTTTGGAACATTTTGTCACCGGCCGACTCCAAAATTCAGCGATTCCCCATCTCAGCCCAGAAAGCAGGTAGAACAACTTTTGTGGTGTCTTTCAGCTGCCTACCAAGGTAGTGTAAAAACTACCAGGAGAACTCCTGTCTGGCACCTTCCCCGGTGGAGTTGTGCATGGGGTGTGTTTGGAACATTTTGTCACCGGCCGAGTCCAAAATTCAGCGGTTCCCCATCTCAGCCCAGAAAGCAGGAAGAACAACTTTTGTGGTGCCTTTCAAATGCCTACCAAGGTAGTGTAAAAACTACCAGGAGAACTCCTGTCTGGCACCTTCCCCGGTGGAGTTGTGCATGGGGTGTGTTTGGAACATTTTGTCACCGGCCGACTCCAAAATTCAGCGATTCCCCATCTCAGCCCAGAAAGCAGGTAGAACAACCTTTGTGGTGTCTTTCAGATGCCTACCGGAGCAATGTAAAAACTACCAGGAGAACTCCTGTCTGGCACCTTCCCCGGTGGAGTTGTGCATGGGGTGTGTTTGGAACATTTTGTCACCAGCCGAGTCCAAAATTCAGCGGTTCCCCATCTCAGCCCAGAAAGCAGGTAGAACAACTTTTGTGGTGCCTTTCAAATGCCTACCAAGGTAGTGTAAAAACTACCAAGAGAACTCCTGTCTGGCACCTTCCCCGGTCGAGTTGTGCATGGGGTGTGTTTGGAACATTTTGTCACCGGCCGAGTCCAAAATTCAGCGGTTCCCCATCTCAGCCCACAAAGCAGGTAGAACAACTTTTGTGGTGTCTTTCAGATGCCTACCAAGGTAGTGTAAAAACTACCAAGAGAACTCCTGTCTGGCACCTTCCCTGGTGGAGTTGTGCATGGGGTGTGTTTGGAACATTTTGTCACCGGCCGACTCCAAAATTCAGCGATTCCCCATCTCAGCCCAGAAAGCAGGTAGAACAAGTTTTGTGGTGTCTTTCAGCTGCCTACCAAGGTAGTGTAAAAACTACCAGGAGAACTCCTGTCTGGCACCTTCCCCGGTGGAGTTGTGCATGGGGTGTGTTTGGAACATTTTGTCACCGGCCGAGTCCAAAATTCAGCGGTTCCCCATCTCAGCCCAGAAAGCAGGTAGAACAATTTTTGTCGTGTCTTTCAGATGCCTACCAAGGTAGTGTAAAAACTACCAGGAGAACTCCTGTCTGGCACCTTCCCCGGTGGAGTTGTGCATGGGGTGTGTTTGGAACATATTGTCACCAGCCGACTCCAAAATTCAGCGGTTCCCCATCTCAGCCCAGAAAGCAGGAAGAACAACTTTTGTGGTGCCTTTCAAATGCCTACCAAGGTAGTGTAAAAACTACCAGGAGAACTCCTGTCTGGCACCTTCCCCGGTGGAGTTGTGCATGGGGTGTGTTTGGAACATTTTGTCACCGGCCGACTCCAAAATTCAGCGATACCCCATCTCAGCCCAGAAAGCAGGTAGAACAACTTTTGTGGTGTCTTTCAGATGCCTACCGGAGCAATGTAAAAACTACCAGGAGAAGTCCTGTCTGGCACCTTCCCCGGTGGAGTTTTGCATGGGGTGTGTTTGGAACATTTTGTCACCGGCCGAGTCCAAAATTCAGCGATTCCCCATCTCAGCCCACAAAGCAGGTAGAACAACTTTTGTGGTGTCTTTCAGACGCCTACCAAGGTAGTGTAAAAACTACCAAGAGAACTCCTGTCTGGCACCTTCCCCGGTGGAGTTGTGCATGGGGTGTGTTTGGAACATTTTGTCACCAGCCGAGTCCAAAATTCAGCGGTTCCCCATCTCAGCCCAGAAAGCAGGTAGAACAACTTTTGTGGTGCCTTTCAAATGCCTACCAAGGTAGTGTAAAAACTACCAAGAGAACTCCTGTCTGGCACCTTCCCCGGTGGAGTTGTGCATGGGGTGTGTTTGGAACATTTTGTCACCGGCCGACTCCAAAATTCAGCGGTTCCCCATCTCAGCCCAGAAAGCAGGTAGAACAACTTTTGTGGTGTCTTTCAGATGCCTACCAAGGTAGTGTAAAAACTACCAAGAGAACTCCTGTCTGGCACCTTCCCCGGTGGAGTTGTGCATGGGGTGTGTTTGGAACATTTTGTCACCGGCCGACTCCAAAATTCAGCGATTCCCCATCTCAGCCCAGAAAGCAGGTAGAACAACTTTTGTGGTGTCTTTCAGATGCCTACCGGAGCAATGTAAAAACTACCAGGAGAACTCCTGTCTGGCACCTTCCCCGGTGGAGTTGTGCATGGGGTGTGTTTGGAACATTTTGTCACCGGCCGACTCCAAAATTCAGCGGTTCCCCATCTCAGCCCAGAAAGCAGGTAGAACAACTTTTGTCGTGTCTTTCAGATGCCTACCAAGGTAGTGTAAAAACTACCAAGAGAACTCCTGTCTGGCACCTTCCCCGGTGGAGTTGTGCATGGGGTGTGTTTGGAACATTTTGTCACCAGCCGAGTCCAAAATTCAGCTGTTCCCCATCTCAGCCCACAAAGCAGGTAGAACAACTTTTGTGGTGCCTTTCACCTGCCTACCAAGGTAGTGTAAAAACTACCAAGAGAACTCCTGTCTGGCACCTTCCCCGGTGGAGTTGTGCATGGGGTGTGTTTGGAACATTTTGTCACCGGCCGACTCCAAAATTCAGCGATTCCCCATCTCAGCCCAGAAAGCAGGTAGAACAACTTTTGTGGTGTCTTTCAGATGCCTACCAAGGTAGTGTAAAAACTACCAAGAGAACTCCTGTCTGGCACCTTCCCCGGTGGAGTTGTGCATGGGGTGTGTTTGGAACATTTTGTCACCGGCCGAGTCCAAAATTCAGCGATTCCCCATCTCAGCCCAGAAAGCAGGTAGAACAACTTTTGTGGTGCCTTTCAGCTGCCTACCGGGGTAGTGTAAAAACTACCAACAGAACTCGTTTCTGGCACCTTCCCCGGTGGAGTTGTGCAGGGGGTGTGTTTGGAACATTTTGCCACCAGCCGACTCCAAAATTCAGCGGTTCCCCATCTCAGCCCAGAAAGCAGGTAGAACAACTTTTGTGGTGTCTTTCAGATGCCTACCAAGGTAGTGTAAAAACTACCAGGAGAACTCCTGCCTGGCACCTTCCCCGGTGGAGTTGTGCATGGGGTGTGTTTGGAACATTTTGTCACCAGCCGAGTCCAAAATTCAGCGGTTCCCCATCTCAGCCCAGAAAGCAGGTAGAACAACTTTTGTGGTGCCTTTCAGCTGCCTACCAAGGTAGTGTAAAAACTACCAAGAGAACTCCTGTCTGTCACCTTCCCCGGTGGAGTTGTGCATGGGGTGTGTTTGGAACATTTTGTCACCGGCCGAGTCCAAAATTCAGCGATTCCCCATCTCAGCCCACAAAGCAGGTAGAACAACTTTTGTGGTGTCTTTCAGATGCCTACCAAGGTAGTGTAAAAACTACCAAGAGAACTCCTGTCTGGCACCTTCCCCGGTGGAGTTGTGCATGGGGTGTGTTTGGAACATTTTGTCACCAGCCGAGTCCAAAATTCAGCGGTTCCCCATCTCAGCCCAGAAAGCAGGTAGAACAACTTTTGTGGTGCCTTTCAAATGCCTACCAAGGTAGTGTAAAAACTACCAAGAGAACTCCTGTCTGGCACCTTCCCCGGTGGAGTTGTGCATGGGGTGTGTTTGGAACATTTTGTCACCGGCCGACTCCAAAATTCAGCGGTTCCCCATCTCAGCCCAGAAAGCAGGTAGAACAACTTTTGCGGTGTCTTTCAGATGCCTACCAAGGTAGTGTAAAAACTACCAAGAGAACTCCTGTCTGGCACCTTCCCCGGTGGAGTTGTGCATGGGGTGTGTTTGGAACATTTTGTCACCGGCCGACTCCAAAATTCAGCGATTCCCCATCTCAGCCCAGAAAGCAGGTAGAACAACTTTTGTGGTGTCTTTCAGATGCCTACCGGAGCAATGTAAAAACTACCAGGAGAACTCCTGTCTGGCACCTTCCCCGGTGGAGTTTTGCATGGGGTGTGTTTGGAACATTTTGTCACCGGCCGAGTCCAAAATTCAGCGGTTCCCCATCTCAGCCCAGAAAGCAGGTAGAACAACTTTTGTGGTGTCTTTCAGATGCCTACCAAGGTAGTGTAAAAACTACCAGGAGAACTCCTGTCTGGCACCTTCCCCGGTGGAGTTGTGCATGGGGTGTGTTTGGAACATTTTGTCACCAGCCGACTCCAAAATTCAGCGGTTCCCCATCTCAGCCCACAAAGCAGGTAGAACAACTTTTGTGGTGTCTTTCAGATGCCTACCAAGGTAGTGTAAAAACTACCAAGAGAACTCCTGTCTGGCACCTTCCCCGGTGGAGTTGTGCATGGGGTGTGTTTGGAACATTTTGTCACCGGCCGACTCCAAAATTCAGCGATTCCCCATCTCAGCCCAGAAAGCAGGTAGAACAACTTTTGTGGTGTCTTTCAGATGCCTACCGGAGCAATGTAAAAACTACCAGGAGAACTCCTGTCTGGCACCTTCCCCGGTGGAGTTTTGCATGGGGTGTGTTTGGAACATTTTGTCACCGGCCGAGTCCAAAATTCAGCGATTCCCCATCTCAGCCCACAAAGCAGGTAGAACAACTTTTGTGGTGTCTTTCAGATGCCTACCAAGGTAGTGTAAAAACTACCAAGAGAACTCCTGTCTGGCACCTTCCCCGGTGGAGTTGTGCATGGGGTGTGTTTGGAACATTTTGTCACCGGCCGAGTCCAAAATTCAGCGATTCCCCATCTCAGCCCACAAAGCAGGTAGAACAACTTTTGTGGTGCCTTTCAGCTGCCTACCGGGGTAGTGTAAAAACTACCAACAGAACTCGTTTCTGGCACCTTCCCCGGTGGAGTTGTGCAGGGGGTGTGTTTGGAACATTTTGTCACCGGCCGAGTCCAAAATTCAGCGGTTCCCCATCTCAGCCCAGAAAGCAGGTAGAACAACTTTTGTGGTGTCTTTCAGATGCCTACCAAGGTAGTGTAAAAACTACCAAGAGAACTCCTGTCTGGCACCTTCCCCGGTGGAGTTGTGCATGGGGTGTGTTTGGAACATTTTGTCAACGGCCGACTCCAAAATTCAGCGGTTCCCCATCTCAGCCCAGAAAGCAGGTAGAACAACTTTTGTGGTGTCTTTCAGATGCCTACCAAGGTAGTGTAAAAACTACCAGGAGAACTCCTGTCTGGCACCTTCCCCGGTGGAGTTGTGCATGGGGTGTGTTTGGAACATTTTGTCAACGGCCGACTCCAAAATTCAGCGGTTCCCCATCTCAGCCCACAAAGCAGGTAGAACAACTTTTGTGGTGTCTTTCAGATGCCTACCGGAGCAATGTAAAAACTACCAGGAGAACTCCTGTCTGGCACCTTCCCCGGTGGAGTTGTGCAGGGGGTGTGTTTGGAACATTTTGCCACCAGCCGACTCCAAAATTCAGCTGTTCCCCATCTCAGCCCAGAAAGCAGGTAGAACAACTTTTGTGGTGTCTTTCAGATGCCTACCAAGGTAGTGTAAAAACTACCAGGAGAACTCCTGTCTGGCACCTTCCCCGGTGGAGTTGTGCATGGGGTGTGTTTGGAACATTTTGTCACCAGCCGAGTCCAAAATTCAGCGGTTCCCCATCTCAGCCCAGAAAGCAGGTAGAACAACTTTTGTGGTGCCTTTCAAATGCCTACCAAGGTAGTGTAAAAACTACCAAGAGAACTCCTGTCTGGCACCTTCCCCGGTGGAGTTTTGCATGGGGTGTGTTTGGAACATTTTGTCACCGGCCGAGTCCAAAATTCAGCGGTTCCCCATCTCAGCCCAGAAAGCAGGAAGAACAACTTTTGTGGTGCCTTTCAAATGCCTACCAAGGTAGTGTAAAAACTACCAGGAGAACTCCTGTCTGGCACCTTCCCCGGTGGAGTTTTGCATGGGGTGTGTTTGGAACATTTTGTCACCGGCCGACTCCAAAATTCAGCGATTCCCCATCTCAGCCCAGAAAGCAGGTAGAACAACTTTTGTGGTGTCTTTCAGATGCCTACCGGAGCAATGTAAAAACTACCAGGAGAACTCCTGTCTGGCACCTTCCCCGGTGGAGTTGTGCATGGGGTGTGTTTGGAACATTTTGTCACCGGCCGAGTCCAAAATTCAGCGGTTCCCCATCTCAGCCCAGAAAGCAGGTAGAACAACTTTTGTCGTGTCTTTCAGATGCCTACCAAGGTAGTGTAAAAACTACCACGAGAACTCCTGTCTGGCACCTTCCGTGGTGGAGTTGTGCATGGGGTGTGTTTGGAACATTTTGTCACCGGCCGAGTCCAAAATTCAGCGGTTCCCCATCTCAGCCCAGAAAGCAGGTAGAACAACTTTTGTGGTGTCTTTCAGCTGCCTACCAAGGTAGTGTAAAAACTACCAGGAGAACTCCTGTCTGGCACCTTCCCCGGTGGAGTTGTGCATGGGGTGTGTTTGGAACATTTTGTCACCGGCCGAGTCCAAAATTCAGCGGTTCCCCATCTCAGCCCAGAAAGCAGGTAGAACAACTTTTGTGGTGTCTTTCAAATGCCTACCAAGGTAGTGTAAAAACTACCACGAGAACTCCTGTCTGGCACCTTCCGTGGTGGAGTTGTGCATGGGGTGTGTTTGGAACATTTTGTCACCGGCCGAGTCCAAAATTCAGCGTTTCCCCATCTCAGCCCAGAAAGCAGGTAGAACAACTTTTGTGGTGCCTTTCAGCTGCCTACCAAGGTAGTGTAAAAACTACCAGGAGAACTCCTGTCTGGCACCTTCCCCGGTGGAGTTGTGCATGGGGTGTGTTTGGAACATTTTGTCACCGTCCGACTCCAAAATTCAGCTGTTCCCCATCTCAGCCCACAAAGCAGGTACAACTTCTTTTCTTGTGCCTTTCAGCTGACTACCAAGGTAGTTTAAAAACTACCAACAGAATTCGTTCCTGGCACCTTCCCCGGTGGAGTTTTGCATGGGGTGTCTGTGGAACATTTTGTCACCGGCCGACTCCAAAATTCAGCGATTCCCCATCTCAGCCCAGAAAGCAGGTAGAACAACTTTTGTGGTGTCTTTCAGATGCCTACCAAGGTAGTGTAAAAACTACCAGGAGAACTCCTGTCTGGCACCTTCCCCGGTGGAGTTGTGCATGGGGTGTGTTTGGAACATTTTGTCACCGGCCGACTCCAAAATTCAGCGGTTCCCCATCTCAGCCCAGAAAGCAGGAAGAACAACTTTTGTGGTGTCTTTCAGCTGCCTACCAAGGTAGTGTAAAAACTACCAAGAGAACTCCTGTCTGGCACCTTCCCCGGTGGAGTTGTGCATGGGGTGTGTTTGGAACATTTTGTCACCGGCCGAGTCCAAAATTCAGCGGTTCCCCATCTCAGCCCAGAAAGCAGGTAGAACAACTTTTGTGGTGTCTTTCAAATGCCTACCAAGGTAGTGTAAAAACTACCAGGAGAACTCCTGTCTGGCACCTTCCGTGGTGGAGTTGTGCATGGGGTGTGTTTGGAACATTTTGTCACCGGCCGAGTCCAAAATTCAGCGTTTCCCCATCTCAGCCCAGAAAGCAGGTAGAACAACTTTTGTGGTGCCTTTCAGCTGCCTACCAAGGTAGTGTAAAAACTACCACGAGAACTCCTGTCTGGCACCTTCCCCGGTGGAGTTGTGCATGGGGTGTGTTTGGAACATTTTGTCACCGGCCGACTCCAAAATTCAGCTGTTCCCCATCTCAGCCCAGAAAGCAGGTAGAACAACTTTTGTGGTGTCTTTCAGATGCCTACCAAGGTAGTGTAAAAACTACCAGGAGAACTCCTGTCTGGCACCTTCCCCGGTGGAGTTGTGCATGGGGTGTGTTTGGAACATTTTGTCACCAGCCGAGTCCAAAATTCAGCGGTTCCCCATCTCAGCCCAGAAAGCAGGTAGAACAACTTTTGTGGTGCCTTTCAAATGCCTACCAAGGTAGTGTAAAAACTACCAGGAGAACTCCTGTCTGGCACCTTCCCCGGTGGAGTTGTGCATGGGGTGTGTTTGGAACATTTTGTCACCAGCCGAGTCCAAAATTCAGCGGTTCCCCATCTCAGCCCAGAAAGCAGGTAGAACAACTTTTGTGGTGCCTTTCAAATGCCTACCAAGGTAGTGTAAAAACTACCAAGAGAACTCCTGTCTGGCACCTTCCCCGGTGGAGTTGTGCATGGGGTGTGTTTGGAACATTTTGTCACCGGCCGAGTCCAAAATTCAGCGGTTCCCCATCTCAGCCCAGAAAGCAGGAAGAACAACTTTTGTGGTGCCTTTCAAATGCCTACCAAGGTAGTGTAAAAACTACCAAGAGAACTCCTGTCTGGCACCTTCCCCGGTGGAGTTGTGCATGGGGTGTGTTTGGAACATTTTGTCACCGGCCGACTCCAAAATTCAGCGATTCCCCATCTCAGCCCAGAAAGCAGGTAGAACAACTTTTGTGGTGTCTTTCAGATGCCTACCGGAGCAATGTAAAAACTACCAGGAGAACTCCTGTCTGGCACCTTCCCCGGTGGAGTTGTGCATGGGGTGTGTTTGGAACATTTTGTCACCGGCCGAGTCCAAAATTCAGCGGTTCCCCATCTCAGCCCAGAAAGCAGGTAGAACAACTTTTGTCGTGTCTTTCAGATGCCTACCAAGGTAGTGTAAAAACTACCACGAGAACTCCTGTCTGGCACCTTCCGTGGTGGAGTTGTGCATGGGGTGTGTTTGGAACATTTTGTCACCGGCCGAGTCCAAAATTCAGCGGTTCCCCATCTCAGCCCAGAAAGCAGGTAGAACAACTTTTGTGGTGTCTTTCAGCTGCCTACCAAGGTAGTGTAAAAACTACCAGGAGAACTCCTGTCTGGCACCTTCCCCGGTGGAGTTGTGCATGGGGTGTGTTTGGAACATTTTGTCACCGGCCGAGTCCAAAATTCAGCGGTTCCCCATCTCAGCCCAGAAAGCAGGTAGAACAACTTTTGTGGTGTCTTTCAAATGCCTACCAAGGTAGTGTAAAAACTACCACGAGAACTCCTGTCTGGCACCTTCCATGGTGGAGTTGTGCATGGGGTGTGTTTGGAACATTTTGTCACCGGCCGAGTCCAAAATTCAGCGTTTCCCCATCTCAGCCCAGAAAGCAGGTAGAACAACTTTTGTGGTGCCTTTCAGCTGCCTACCAAGGTAGTGTAAAAACTACCAGGAGAACTCCTGTCTGGCACCTTCCCCGGTGGAGTTGTGCATGGGGTGTGTTTGGAACATTTTGTCACCGTCCGACTCCAAAATTCAGCTGTTCCCCATCTCAGCCCACAAAGCAGGTACAACTTCTTTTCTTGTGCCTTTCAGCTGACTACCAAGGTAGTTTAAAAACTACCAACAGAATTCGTTCCTGGCACCTTCCCCGGTGGAGTTTTGCATGGGGTGTCTGTGGAACATTTTGTCACCGGCCGACTCCAAAATTCAGCGATTCCCCATCTCAGCCCAGAAAGCAGGTAGAACAACTTTTGTGGTGTCTTTCAGATGCCTACCAAGGTAGTGTAAAAACTACCAGGAGAACTCCTGTCTGGCACCTTCCCCGGTGGAGTTGTGCAGGGGGTGTGTTTGGAACATTTTGTCACCGGCCGAGTCCAAAATTCAGCGGTTCCCCATCTCAGCCCAGAAAGCAGGAAGAACAACTTTTGTGGTGTCTTTCAGCTGCCTACCAAGGTAGTGTAAAAACTACCAAGAGAACTCCTGTCTGGCACCTTCCCCGGTGGAGTTGTGCATGGGGTGTGTTTGGAACATTTTGTCACCGGCCGAGTCCAAAATTCAGCGGTTCCCCATCTCAGCCCAGAAAGCAGGTAGAACAACTTTTGTGGTGTCTTTCAAATGCCTACCAAGGTAGTGTAAAAACTACCAGGAGAACTCCTGTCTGGCACCTTCCCCGGTGGAGTTGTGCATGGGGTGTGTTTGGAACATTTTGTCACCGGCCGACTCCAAAATTCAGCGTTTCCCCATCTCAGCCCAGAAAGCAGGTAGAACAACTTTTGTGGTGCCTTTCAGCTGCCTACCAAGGTAGTGTAAAAACTACCAGGAGAACTCCTGTCTGGCACCTTCCCCGGTGGAGTTGTGCATGGGGTGTGTTTGGAACATTTTGTCACCGGCCGACTCCAAAATTCAGCTGTTCCCCATCTCAGCCCACAAAGCAGGTACAACTTCTTTTCTTGTGCCTTTCAGCTGACTACCAAGGTAGTTTAAAAACTACCAACAGAATTCGTTCCTGGCACCTTCCCCGGTGGAGTTTTGCATGGGGTGTCTGTGGAACATTTTGTCACCGGCCGACTCCAAAATTCAGCGATTCCCCATCTCAGCCCAGAAAGCAGGTAGAACAACTTTTGTGGTGTCTTTCAGATGCCTACCAAGGTAGTGTAAAAACCAGCAACAGAACTCGTTTCTGGCACCTTCCCCGGTGGAGTTGTGCATGGGGTGTGTTTGGAACATTTTGTCACCGGCCGACTCCAAAATTCAGCGGTTCCCCATCTCAGCCCAGAAAGCAGGAAGAACAACTTTTGTGGTGCCTTTCAGCTGCCTACCAAGGTAGTGTAAAAACTACCAGGAGAACTCCTGTCTGGCACCTTCCCCGGTGGAGTTGTGCATGGGGTGTGTTTGGAACATTTTGTCACCAGCCGAGTCCAAAATTCAGCGGTTCCCCATCTCAGCCCAGAAAGCAGGTAGAACAACTTTTGTGGTGTCTTTCAGATGCCTACCAAGGTAGTGTAAAAACTACCAGAACTCCTGTCTGGCACCTTCCCCGGTGGAGTTGTGCATGGGGTGTGTTTGGAACATTTTGTCACCAGCCGAGTCCAAAATTCAGCGGTTCCCCATCTCAGCCCAGAAAGCAGGTAGAACAACTTTTGTGATGTCTTTCAGATGCCTACCAAGGTAGTGTAAAAACTACTAAGACAACTCCTGTCTGGCACCTTCCCCGGTGGAGTTGTGCATGGGGTGTTTGGAACATTTTGTCACCGGCCGAGTCCAAAATTCAGCGATTCCCCATCTCAGCCCAGAAAGCAGGTAGAACAACTTTTGTGGTGTCTTTCAGATGCCTACCGGAGAAATGTAAAAACTACCAGGAGAACTCCTGTCTGGCACCTTCCCCGGTGGAGTTGTGCAGGGGGTGTGTTTGGAACATTTTGCCACCAGCCGACTCCAAAATTCAGCGGTTCCCCATCTCAGCCCAGAAAGCAGGTAGAACAACTTTTGTGGTGTCTTTCAGCTGCCTACCAAGGTAGTGTAAAAACTACCAAGAGAACTCCTGTCTGGCACCTTCCCCGGTGGAGTTGTGCATGGGGTGTGTTTGGAACATTTTGTCACCGGCCGAGTCCAAAATTCAGCGGTTCCCCATCTCAGCCCAGAAAGCAGGTAGAACAACTTTTGTGGTGTCTTTCAGCTGCCTACCAAGGTAGTGTAAAAACTACCAGGAGAACTCCTGTCTGGCACCTTCCGTGGTGGAGTTGTGCATGGGGTGTGTTTGGAACATTTTGTCACCGGCCGAGTCCAAAATTCAGCCGTTCCCCATCTCAGCCCAGAAAGCAGGTAGAACAACTTTTGTGGTCCCTTTCAGCTGCCTACCAAGGTAGTGTAAAAACTACCAGGAGAACTCCTGTCTGGCACCTTCCCCGGTGGAGTTGTGCATGGGGTGTGTTTGGAACATTTTGTCACCGGCCGGGTCCAAAATTCAGCGGTTCCCCATCTCAGCCCAGAAAGCAGGTAGAACAACTTTTGTGGTGTCTTTCAAATGCCTACCAAGGTAGTGTAAAAACTACCACGAGAACTCCTGTCTGGCACCTTCCCCGGTGGAGTTGTGCATGGGGTGTGTTTGGAACATTTTGTCACCGGCCGACTCCAAAATTCAGCGTTTCCCCATCTCAGCCCAGAAAGCAGGTAGAACAACTTTTGTGGTGCCTTTCAGCTGCCTACCAAGGTAGTGTAAAAACTACCAACAGAACTCCTGTCTGGCACCTTCCCCGGTGGAGTTGTGCATGGGGTGTGTTTGGAACATTTTGTCACCGGCCGACTCCAAAATTCAGCTGTTCCCCATCTCAGCCCACAAAGCAGGTACAACTTCTTTTCTTGTGCCTTTCAGCTGACTACCAAGGTAGTTTAAAAACTACCAACAGAATTCGTTCCTGGCACCTTCCCCGGTGGAGTTTTGCATGGGGTGTCTGTGGAACATTTTGTCACCGGCCGACTCCAAAATTCAGCGATTCCCCATCTCAGCCCAGAAAGCAGGTAGAACAACTTTTGTGGTGTCTTTCAGATGCCTACCAAGGTAGTGTAAAAACTACCAGGAGAACTCCTGTCTGGCACCTTCCCCGGTGGAGTTGTGCATGGGGTGTGTTTGGAACATTTTGTCACCGGCCGACTCCAAAATTCAGCGGTTCCCCATCTCAGCCCAGAAAGCAGGAAGAACAACTTTTGTGGTGCCTTTCAGCTGCCTACCAAGGTAGTGTAAAAACTACCAGGAGAACTCCTGTCTGGCACCTTCCCCGGTGGAGTTGTGCATGGGGTGTGTTTGGAACATTTTGTCACCAGCCGAGTCCAAAATTCAGCGGTTCCCCATCTCAGCCCAGAAAGCAGGAAGAACAACTTTTGTGGTGCCTTTCAGCTGCCTACCAAGGTAGTGTAAAAACTACCAGGAGAACTCCTGTCTGGCACCTTCCCCGGTGGAGTTGTGCATGGGGTGTGTTTGGAACATTTTGTCACCAGCCGAGTCCAAAATTCAGCGTTTCCCCATCTCAGCCCAGAAAGCAGGTAGAACAACTTTTGTGGTGCCTTTCAGCTGCCTACCAAGGTAGTGTAAAAACTACCAGGAGAACTCCTGCCTGGCACCTTCCCCGGTGGAGTTGTGCATGGGGTGTGTTTGGAACATTTTGTCACCAGCCGACTCCAAAATTCAGCGGTTCCCCATCTCAGCCCAGAAAGCAGGTAGAACAACTTTTGTGGTCCCTTTCAGCTGCCTACCAAGGTAGTGTAAAAACTACCAGGAGAACTCCTGTCTGGCACCTTCCCCGGTGGAGTTGTGCATGGGGTGTGTTTGGAACATTTTGTCACCAGCCGACTCCAAAATTCAGCGATTCCCCATCTCAGCCCACAAAGCAGGTAGAACAACTTTTGTGGTGTCTTTCAGATGCCTACCGGAGCAATGTAAAAACTACCAGGAGAACTCCTGTCTGGCACCTTCCCCGGTGGAGTTGTGCATGGGGTGTGTTTGGAACATTTTGTCACCGGCCGACTCCAAAATTCAGCGGTTCCCCATCTCAGCCCAGAAAGCAGGAAGAACAACTTTTGTGGTGCCTTTCAGCTGCCTACCAAGGTAGTGTAAAAACTACCAGGAGAACTCCTGTCTGGCACCTTCCCCGGTGGAGTTGTGCATGGGGTGTGTTTGGAACATTTTGTCACCAGCCGAGTCCAAAATTCAGCGGTTCCCCATCTCAGCCCAGAAAGCAGGAAGAACAACTTTTGTGGTGCCTTTCAGATGCCTACCAAGGTAGTGTAAAAACTACCAGGAGAACTCCTGTCTGGCACCTTCCCCGGTGGAGTTGTGCATGGGGTGTGTTTGGAACATTTTGTCACCAGCCGAGTCCAAAATTCAGCGTTTCCCCATCTCAGCCCAGAAAGCAGGTAGAACAACTTTTGTGGTGCCTTTCAGCTGCCTACCAAGGTAGTGTAAAAACTACCAGGAGAACTCCTGCCTGGCACCTTCCCCGGTGGAGTTGTGCATGGGGTGTGTTTGGAACATTTTGTCACCAGCCGACTCCAAAATTCAGCGGTTCCCCATCTCAGCCCAGAAAGCAGGTAGAACAACTTTTGTGGTCCCTTTCAGCTGCCTACCAAGGTAGTGTAAAAACTACCAGGAGAACTCCTGTCTGGCACCTTCCCCGGTGGAGTTGTGCATGGGGTGTGTTTGGAACATTTTGTCACCAGCCGACTCCAAAATTCAGCGATTCCCCATCTCAGCCCACAAAGCAGGTAGAACAACTTTTGTGGTGTCTTTCAGATGCCTACCGGAGCAATGTAAAAACTACCAGGAGAACTCCTGTCTGGCACCTTCCCCGGTGGAGTTTTGCATGGGGTGTGTTTGGAACATTTTGTCACCGGCCGAGTCCAAAATTCAGCGGTTCCCCATCTCAGCCCAGAAAGCAGGAAGAACAACTTTTGTGGTGCCTTTCAGCTGCCTACCAAGGTAGTGTAAAAACTACCAAGAGAACTCCTGTCTGGCACCTTCCCCGGTGGAGTTGTGCATGGGGTGTGTTTGGAACATTTTGTCACCGGCCGACTCCAAAATTCAGCGTTTCCCCATCTCAGCCCAGAAAGCAGGAAGAACAACTTTTGTGGTGCTTTTCAGCTGCCTACCAAGGTAGTGTAAAAACTACCAGGAGAACTCCTGTCTGGCACCTTCCCCGGTGGAGTTGTGCATGGGGTGTGTTTGGAACATTTTGTCACCAGCCGAGTCCAAAATTCAGCGGTTCCCCATCTCAGCCCAGAAAGCAGGTAGAACAACTTTTGTGGTGCCTTTCAAATGCCTACCAAGGTAGTGTAAAAACTACCAAGAGAACTCCTGTCTGGCACCTTCCCCGGTGGAGTTGTGCATGGGGTGTGTTTGGAACATTTTGTCACCGGCCGACTCCAAAATTCAGCGATTCCCCATCTCAGCCCAGAAAGCAGGTAGAACAACTTTTGTGGTGTCTTTCAGCTGCCTACCAAGGTAGTGTAAAAACTACCAGGAGAACTCCTGTCTGGCACCTTCCCCGGTGGAGTTGTGCATGGGGTGTGTTTGGAACATTTTGTCACCGGCCGAGTCCAAAATTCAGCGGTTCCCCATCTCAGCCCAGAAAGCAGGAAGAACAACTTTTGTGGTGCCTTTCAAATGCCTACCAAGGTAGTGTAAAAACTACCAGGAGAACTCCTGTCTGGCACCTTCCCCGGTGGAGTTGTGCATGGGGTGTGTTTGGAACATTTTGTCACCGGCCGACTCCAAAATTCAGCGATTCCCCATCTCAGCCCAGAAAGCAGGTAGAACAACTTTTGTGGTGTCTTTCAGATGCCTACCGGAGCAATGTAAAAACTACCACGAGAACTCCTGTCTGGCACCTTCCCCGGTGGAGTTGTGCATGGGGTGTGTTTGGAACATTTTGTCACCGGCCGAGTCCAAAATTCAGCGGTTCCCCATCTCAGCCCAGAAAGCAGGTAGAACAACTTTTGTCGTGTCTTTCAGATGCCTACCAAGGTAGTGTAAAAACTACCACGAGAACTCCTGTCTGGCACCTTCCCCGGTGGAGTTGTGCATGGGGTGTGTTTGGAACATTTTGTCACCGGCCGAGTCCAAAATTCAGCGGTTCCCCATCTCAGCCCAGAAAGCAGGTAGAACAACTTTTGTGGTGTCTTTCAAATGCCTACCAAGGTAGTGTAAAAACTACCACGAGAACTCCTGTCTGGCACCTTCCCCGGTGGAGTTGTGCATGGGGTGTGTTTGGAACATTTTGTCACCGGCCGAGTCCAAAATTCAGCGTTTCCCCATCTCAGCCCAGAAAGCAGGTAGAACAACTTTTGTGGTGCCTTTCAGCTGCCTACCAAGGTAGTGTAAAAACTACCAAGAGAACTCCTGTCTGGCACCTTCCCCGGTGGAGTTGTGCATGGGGTGTGTTTGGAACATTTTGTCACCGGCCGAGTCCAAAATTCAGCGGTTCCCCATCTCAGCCCAGAAAGCAGGAAGAACAACTTTTGTGGTGCTTTTCAGCTGCCTACCAAGGTAGTGTAAAAACTACCAGGAGAACTCCTGTCTGGCACCTTCCCCGGTGGAGTTGTGCATGGGGTGTGTTTGGAACATTTTGTCACCGGCCGAGTCCAAAATTCAGCGGTTCCCCATCTCAGCCCAGAAAGCAGGAAGAACAACTTTTGTGGTGCCTTTCAAATGCCTACCAAGGTAGTGTAAAAACTACCAGGAGAACTCCTGTCTGGCACCTTCCCCGGTGGAGTTGTGCATGGGGTGTGTTTGGAACATTTTGTCACCGGCCGACTCCAAAATTCAGCGATTCCCCATCTCAGCCCAGAAAGCAGGTAGAACAACTTTTGTGGTGTCTTTCAGATGCCTACCGGAGCAATGTAAAAACTACCAGGAGAACTCCTGTCTGGCACCTTCCCCGGTGGAGTTGTGCATGGGGTGTGTTTGGAACATTTTGTCACCGGCCGAGTCCAAAATTCAGCGGTTCCCCATCTCAGCCCAGAAAGCAGGTAGAACAACTTTTGTCGTGTCTTTCAGATGCCTACCAAGGTAGTGTAAAAACTACCACGAGAACTCCTGTCTGGCACCTTCCCCGGTGGAGTTGTGCATGGGGTGTGTTTGGAACATTTTGTCACCGGCCGAGTCCAAAATTCAGCGGTTCCCCATCTCAGCCCAGAAAGCAGGTAGAACAACTTTTGTGGTGTCTTTCAAATGCCTACCAAGGTAGTGTAAAAACTACCACGAGAACTCCTGTCTGGCACCTTCCCCGGTGGAGTTGTGCATGGGGTGTGTTTGGAACATTTTGTCACCGGCCGAGTCCAAAATTCAGCGTTTCCCCATCTCAGCCCAGAAAGCAGGTAGAACAACTTTTGTGGTGCCTTTCAGCTGCCTACCAAGGTAGTGTAAAAACTACCAAGAGAACTCCTGTCTGGCACCTTCCCCGGTGGAGTTGTGCATGGGGTGTGTTTGGAACATTTTGTCACCGGCCGAGTCCAAAATTCAGCGGTTCCCCATCTCAGCCCAGAAAGCAGGAAGAACAACTTTTGTGGTGCTTTTCAGCTGCCTACCAAGGTAGTGTAAAAACTACCAGGAGAACTCCTGTCTGGCACCTTCCCCGGTGGAGTTGTGCATGGGGTGTGTTTGGAACATTTTGTCACCGGCCGAGTCCAAAATTCAGCGTTTCCCCATCTCAGCCCAGAAAGCAGGTAGAACAACTTTTGTGGTGTCTTTCAGATGCCTACCAAGGTAGTGTAAAAACTACCAGGAGAACTCCTGTCTGGCACCTTCCCCGGTGGAGTTGTGCATGGGGTGTGTTTGGAACATTTTGTCACCGGCCGAGTCCAAAATTCAGCGGTTCCCCATCTCAGCCCAGAAAGCAGGAAGAACAACTTTTGTGGTGCCTTTCAAATGCCTACCAAGGTAGTGTAAAAACTACCAGGAGAACTCCTGTCTGGCACCTTCCCCGGTGGAGTTGTGCATGGGGTGTGTTTGGAACATTTTGTCACCGGCCGACTCCAAAATTCAGCGATTCCCCATCTCAGCCCAGAAAGCAGGTAGAACAACTTTTGTGGTGTCTTTCAGATGCCTACCGGAGCAATGTAAAAACTACCAGGAGAACTCCTGTCTGGCACCTTCCCCGGTGGAGTTGTGCATGGGGTGTGTTTGGAACATTTTGTCACCGGCCGAGTCCAAAATTCAGCGGTTCCCCATCTCAGCCCAGAAAGCAGGTAGAACAACTTTTGTCGTGTCTTTCAGATGCCTACCAAGGTAGTGTAAAAACTACCACGAGAACTCCTGTCTGGCACCTTCCCCGGTGGAGTTGTGCATGGGGTGTGTTTGGAACATTTTGTCACCGGCCGAGTCCAAAATTCAGCGGTTCCCCATCTCAGCCCAGAAAGCAGGTAGAACAACTTTTGTGGTGTCTTTCAAATGCCTACCAAGGTAGTGTAAAAACTACCACGAGAACTCCTGTCTGGCACCTTCCCCGGTGGAGTTGTGCATGGGGTGTGTTTGGAACATTTTGTCACCGGCCGAGTCCAAAATTCAGCGTTTCCCCATCTCAGCCCAGAAAGCAGGTAGAACAACTTTTGTGGTGCCTTTCAGCTGCCTACCAAGGTAGTGTAAAAACTACCAAGAGAACTCCTGTCTGGCACCTTCCCCGGTGGAGTTGTGCATGGGGTGTGTTTGGAACATTTTGTCACCGGCCGAGTCCAAAATTCAGCGGTTCCCCATCTCAGCCCAGAAAGCAGGAAGAACAACTTTTGTGGTGCTTTTCAGCTGCCTACCAAGGTAGTGTAAAAACTACCAGGAGAACTCCTGTCTGGCACCTTCCCCGGTGGAGTTGTGCATGGGGTGTGTTTGGAACATTTTGTCACCGGCCGAGTCCAAAATTCAGCGGTTCCCCATCTCAGCCCAGAAAGCAGGAAGAACAACTTTTGTGGTGCCTTTCAAATGCCTACCAAGGTAGTGTAAAAACTACCAAGAGAACTCCTGTCTGGCACCTTCCCCGGTGGAGTTGTGCATGGGGTGTGTTTGGAACATTTTGTCACCGGCCGACTCCAAAATTCAGCGATTCCCCATCTCAGCCCAGAAAGCAGGTAGAACAACTTTTGTGGTGTCTTTCAGATGCCTACCGGAGCAATGTAAAAACTACCAGGAGAACTCCTGTCTGGCACCTTCCCCGGTGGAGTTGTGCATGGGGTGTGTTTGGAACATTTTGTCACCGGCCGAGTCCAAAATTCAGCGGTTCCCCATCTCAGCCCAGAAAGCAGGTAGAACAACTTTTGTCGTGTCTTTCAGATGCCTACCAAGGTAGTGTAAAAACTACCACGAGAACTCCTGTCTGGCACCTTCCCCGGTGGAGTTGTGCATGGGGTGTGTTTGGAACATTTTGTCACCGGCCGAGTCCAAAATTCAGCGGTTCCCCATCTCAGCCCAGAAAGCAGGTAGAACAACTTTTGTGGTGTCTTTCAAATGCCTACCAAGGTAGTGTAAAAACTACCACGAGAACTCCTGTCTGGCACCTTCCCCGGTGGAGTTGTGCATGGGGTGTGTTTGGAACATTTTGTCACCGGCCGAGTCCAAAATTCAGCGTTTCCCCATCTCAGCCCAGAAAGCAGGTAGAACAACTTTTGTGGTGCCTTTCAGCTGCCTACCAAGGTAGTGTAAAAACTACCAAGAGAACTCCTGTCTGGCACCTTCCCCGGTGGAGTTGTGCATGGGGTGTGTTTGGAACATTTTGTCACCGGCCGAGTCCAAAATTCAGCGGTTCCCCATCTCAGCCCAGAAAGCAGGAAGAACAACTTTTGTGGTGCTTTTCAGCTGCCTACCAAGGTAGTGTAAAAACTACCAGGAGAACTCCTGTCTGGCACCTTCCCCGGTGGAGTTGTGCATGGGGTGTGTTTGGAACATTTTGTCACCGGCCGAGTCCAAAATTCAGCGTTTCCCCATCTCAGCCCAGAAAGCAGGTAGAACAACTTTTGTGGTGCCTTTCAGCTGCCTACCAAGGTAGTGTAAAAACTACCAGGAGAACTCCTGTCTGGCACCTTCCCCGGTGGAGTTGTGCATGGGGTGTGTTTGGAACATTTTGTCACCGGCCGACTCCAAAATTCAGCTGTTCCCCATCTCAGCCCACAAAGCAGGTACAACTTCTTTTCTTGTGCCTTTCAGCTGACTACCAAGGTAGTTTAAAAACTACCAACAGAATTCGTTCCTGGCACCTTCCCCGGTGGAGTTTTGCATGGGGTGTCTGTGGAACATTTTGTCACCGGCCGACTCCAAAATTCAGCGATTCCCCATCTCAGCCCAGAAAGCAGGTAGAACAACTTTTGTGGTGTCTTTCAGATGCCTACCAAGGTAGTGTAAAAACTACCAGGAGAACTCCTGTCTGGCACCTTCCCCGGTGGAGTTGTGCATGGGGTGTGTTTGGAACATTTTGTCACCAGCCGAGTCCAAAATTCAGCGTTTCCCCATCTCAGCCCAGAAAGCAGGTAGAACAACTTTTGTGGTGCCTTTCAGCTGCTTACCAAGGTAGTGTAAAAACTACCAGGAGAACTCCTGCCTGGCACCTTCCCCGGTGGAGTTGTGCATGGGGTGTGTTTGGAACATTTTGTCACCAGCCGAGTCCAAAATTCAGCGGTTCCCCATCTCAGCCCAGAAAGCAGGTAGAACAACTTTTGTGGTCCCTTTCAGCTGCCTACCAAGGTAGTGTAAAAACTACCAGGAGAACTCCTGTCTGGCACCTTCCCCGGTGGAGTTGTGCATGGGGTGTGTTTGGAACATTTTGTCACCAGCCGACTCCAAAATTCAGCGATTCCCCATCTCAGCCCACAAAGCAGGTAGAACAACTTTTGTGGTGTCTTTCAGATGCCTACCGGAGCAATGTAAAAACTACCAGGAGAACTCCTGTCTGGCACCTTCCCCGGTGGAGTTGTGCATGGGGTGTGTTTGGAACATTTTGTCACCGGCCGAGTCCAAAATTCAGCGGTTCCCCATCTCAGCCCAGAAAGCAGGAAGAACAACTTTTGTGGTGCCTTTCAGCTGCCTACCAAGGTAGTGTAAAAACTACCAAGAGAACTCCTGTCTGGCACCTTCCCCGGTGGAGTTGTGCATGGGGTGTGTTTGGAACATTTTGTCACCAGCCGAGTCCAAAATTCAGCGGTTCCCCATCTCAGCCCAGAAAGCAGGTAGAACAACTTTTGTGGTGCCTTTCAAATGCCTACCAAGGTAGTGTAAAAACTACCAAGAGAACTCCTGTCTGGCACCTTCCCCGGTGGAGTTGTGCATGGGGTGTGTTTGGAACATTTTGTCACCGGCCGAGTCCAAAATTCAGCGGTTCCCCATCTCAGCCCAGAAAGCAGGTAGAACAACTTTTGTGGTGTCTTTCAGATGCCTACCAAGGTAGTGTAAAAACTACCAGGAGAACTCCTGTCTGGCACCTTCCCCGGTGGAGTTGTGCATGGGGTGTGTTTGGAACATTTTGTCACCGGCCGACTCCAAAATTCAGCGGTTCCCCATCTCAGCCCAGAAAGCAGGAAGAACAACTTTTGTGGTGCCTTTCAGCTGCCTACCAAGGTAGTGTAAAAACTACCAGGAGAACTCCTGTCTGGCACCTTCCCCGGTGGAGTTGTGCATGGGGTGTGTTTGGAACATTTTGTCACCAGCCGAGTCCAAAATTCAGCGGTTCCCCATCTCAGCCCACAAAGCAGGTAGAACAACTTTTGTCGTGTCTTTCAGCTGCCTACCAAGGTAGTGTAAAAACTACCAGGAGAACTCCTGTCTGGCACCTTCCCCGGTGGAGTTGTGCATGGGGTGTGTTTGGAACATTTTGTCACCGGCCGACTCCAAAATTCAGCGGTTCCCCATCTCAGCCCAGAAAGCAGGAAGAACAACTTTTGTGGTGCCTTTCAAATGCCTACCAAGGTAGTGTAAAAACTACCAGGAGAACTCCTGTCTGGCACCTTCCCCGGTGGAGTTGTGCATGGGGTGTGTTTGGAACATTTTGTCACCGGCCGAGTCCAAAATTCAGCGATTCCCCATCTCAGCCCAGAAAGCAGGAAGAACAACTTTTGTGGTGCCTTTCAAATGCCTACCAAGGTAGTGTAAAAACTACCACGAGAACTCCTGTCTGGCACCTTCCCCGGTGGAGTTGTGCATGGGGTGTGTTTGGAACATTTTGTCACCAGCCGACTCCAAAATTCAGCGTTTCCCCATCTCAGCCCAGAAAGCAGGTAGAACAACTTTTGTGGTGTCTTTCAGATGCCTACCAAGGTAGTGTAAAAACTACCAAGAGAACTCCTGTCTGGCACCTTCCCCGGTGGAGTTGTGCATGGGGTGTGTTTGGAACATTTTGTCACCGGCCGAGTCCAAAATTCAGCGATTCCCCATCTCAGCCCAGAAAGCAGGTAGAACAACTTTTGTGGTGTCTTTCAGATGCCTACCGGAGCAATGTAAAAACTACCAGGAGAACTCCTGTCTGGCACCTTCCCCGGTGGAGTTTTGCATGGGGTGTGTTTGGAACATTTTGTCACCGGCCGACTCCAAAATTCAGCGATTCCCCATCTCAGCCCAGAAAGCAGGTAGAACAACTTTTGTGGTGTCTTTCAGATGCCTACCAAGGTAGTGTAAAAACTACCAAGAGAACTCCTGTCTGGCACCTTCCCCGGTGGAGTTGTGCATGGGGTGTGTTTGGAACATTTTGTCACCGGCCGAGTCCAAAATTCAGCGGTTCCCCATCTCAGCCCAGAAAGCAGGAAGAACAACTTTTGTGGTGCCTTTCAGCTGCCTACCAAGGTAGTGTAAAAACTACCAAGAGAACTCCTGTCTGGCACCTTCCCCGGTGGAGTTGTGCAGGGGGTGTGTTTGGAACATTTTGTCACCAGCCGAGTCCAAAATTCAGCGGTTCCCCATCTCAGCCCAGAAAGCAGGTAGAACAACTTTTGTGGTCCCTTTCAGCTGCCTACCAAGGTAGTGTAAAAACTACCAGGAGAACTCCTGTCTGGCACCTTCCCCGGTGGAGTTGTGCATGGGGTGTGTTTGGAACATTTTGTCACCGGCCGACTCCAAATTTCAGCGATTCCCCATCTCAGCCCACAAAGCAGGTAGAACAACTTTTGTGGTGTCTTTCAGATGCCTACCGGAGCAATGTAAAAACTACCAGGAGAACTCCTGTCTGGCACCTTCCCCGGTGGAGTTTTGCATGGGGTGTGTTTGGAACATTTTGTCACCGGCCGAGTCCAAAATTCAGCGGTTCCCCATCTCAGCCCAGAAAGCAGGAAGAACAACTTTTGTGGTGCCTTTCAGCTGCCTACCAAGGTAGTGTAAAAACTACCAAGAGAACTCCTGTCTGGCACCTTCCCCGGTGGAGTTGTGCATGGGGTGTGTTTGGAACATTTTGTCACCGTCCGACTCCAAAATTCAGCGGTTCCCCATCTCAGCCCAGAAAGCAGGAAGAACAACTTTTGTGGTGCCTTTCAGCTGCCTACCAAGGTAGTGTAAAAACTACCAGGAGAACTCCTGTCTGGCACCTTCCCCGGTGGAGTTGTGCATGGGGTGTGTTTGGAACATTTTGTCACCAGCCGACTCCAAAATTCAGCGTTTCCCCATCTCAGCCCAGAAAGCAGGTAGAACAACTTTTGTGGTGCCTTTCAGCTGCCTACCAAGGTAGTGTAAAAACTACCAGGAGAACTCCTGTCTGGCACCTTCCCCGGTGGAGTTGTGCATGGGGTGTTTGGAACATTTTGTCACCGGCCGAGTCCAAAATTCAGCGATTCCCCATCTCAGCCCAGAAAGCAGGTAGAACAACTTTTGTGGTGTCTTTCAGCTGCCTACCAAGGTAGTGTAAAAACTACCAGGAGAACTCCTGTCTGGCACCTTCCCCGGTGGAGTTGTGCAGGGGGTGTGTTTGGAACATTTTGTCACCGGCCGAGTCCAAAATTCAGCGGTTCCCCATCTCAGCCCAGAAAGCAGGTAGAACAACTTTTGTCGTGTCTTTCAGATGCCTACCAAGGTAGTGTAAAAACTACCAGGAGAACTCCTGTCTGGCACCTTCCCCGGTGGAGTTGTGCATGGGGTGTGTTTGGAACATTTTGTCACCAGCCGAGTCCAAAATTCAGCGTTTCCCCATCTCAGCCCAGAAAGCAGGTAAAACAACTTTTGTGGTGCCTTTCAGCTGCCTACCAAGGTAGTGTAAAAACTACCAAGAGAACTCCTGTCTGGCACCTTCCCCGGTGGAATTGTGCATGGGGTGTGTTTGGAACATTTTGTCACCGGCCGACTCCAAAATTCAGCGGTTCCCCATCTCAGCCCAGAAAGCAGGAAGAACAACTTTTGTGGTGCCTTTCAAATGCCTACCAAGGTAGTGTAAAAACTACCAGGAGAACTCCTGTCTGGCACCTTCCCCGGTGGAGTTGTGCATGGGGTGTGTTTGGAACATTTTGTCACCGGCCGACTCCAAATTTCAGCGATTCCCCATCTCAGCCCACAAAGCAGGTAGAACAACTTTTGTGGTGTCTTTCAGATGCCTACCGGAGCAATGTAAAAACTACCAGGAGAACTCCTGTCTGGCTCCTTCCCCGGTGGAGTTGTGCATGGGGTGTGTTTGGAACATTTTGTCACCAGCCGACTCCAAAATTCAGCGTTTCCCCATCTCAGCCCAGAAAGCAGGTAGAACAACTTTTGTGGTGTCTTTCAGATGCCTACCAAGGTAGTGTAAAAACTACCAAGAGAACTCCTGTCTGGCACCTTCCCCGGTGGAGTTGTGCATGGGGTGTGTTTGGAACATTTTTTCACCGGCCGACTCCAAAATTCAGCGGTTCCCCATCTCAGCCCAGAAAGCAGGAAGAACAACTTTTGTGGTGCCTTTCAGCTGCCTACCAAGGTAGTGTAAAAACTACCAGGAGAACTCCTGTCTGGCACCTTCCCCGGTGGAGTTGTGCATGGGGTGTGTTTGGAACATTTTGTCACCAGCCGAGTCCAAAATTCAGCGTTTCCCCATCTCAGCCCAGAAAGCAGGTAGAACAACTTTTGTGGTGCCTTTCAGCTGCTTACCAAGGTAGTGTAAAAACTACCAGGAGAACTCCTGCCTGGCACCTTCCCCGGTGGAGTTGTGCATGGGGTGTGTTTGGAACATTTTGTCACCAGCCGAGTCCAAAATTCAGCGGTTCCCCATCTCAGCCCACAAAGCAGGTAGAACAACTTTTGTCGTGTCTTTCAGCTGCCTACCAAGGTAGTGTAAAAACTACCAGGAGAACTCCTGTCTGGCACCTTCCCCGGTGGAGTTGTGCATGGGGTGTGTTTGGAACATTTTGTCACCGGCCGACTCCAAAATTCAGCGGTTCCCCATCTCAGCCCAGAAAGCAGGAAGAACAACTTTTGTGGTGCCTTTCAAATGCCTACCAAGGTAGTGTAAAAACTACCAGGAGAACTCCTGTCTGGCACCTTCCCCGGTGGAGTTGTGCATGGGGTGTGTTTGGAACATTTTGTCACCGGCCGAGTCCAAAATTCAGCGATTCCCCATCTCAGCCCAGAAAGCAGGAAGAACAACTTTTGTGGTGCCTTTCAAATGCCTACCAAGGTAGTGTAAAAACTACCACGAGAACTCCTGTCTGGCACCTTCCCCGGTGGAGTTGTGCATGGGGTGTGTTTGGAACATTTTGTCACCAGCCGACTCCAAAATTCAGCGTTTCCCCATCTCAGCCCAGAAAGCAGGTAGAACAACTTTTGTGGTGTCTTTCAGATGCCTACCAAGGTAGTGTAAAAACTACCAAGAGAACTCCTGTCTGGCACCTTCCCCGGTGGAGTTGTGCATGGGGTGTGTTTGGAACATTTTGTCACCGGCCGAGTCCAAAATTCAGCGATTCCCCATCTCAGCCCAGAAAGCAGGTAGAACAACTTTTGTGGTGTCTTTCAGATGCCTACCGGAGCAATGTAAAAACTACCAGGAGAACTCCTGTCTGGCACCTTCCCCGGTGGAGTTTTGCATGGGGTGTGTTTGGAACATTTTGTCACCGGCCGACTCCAAAATTCAGCGATTCCCCATCTCAGCCCAGAAAGCAGGTAGAACAACTTTTGTGGTGCCTTTCAGCTGCCTACCAAGGTAGTGTAAAAACTACCAGGAGAACTCCTGTCTGGCACCTTCCCCGGTGGAGTTGTGCATGGGGTGTTTGGAACATTTTGTCACCGGCCGAGTCCAAAATTCAGCGATTCCCCATCTCAGCCCAGAAAGCAGGTAGAACAACTTTTGTGGTGTCTTTCAGCTGCCTACCAAGGTAGTGTAAAAACTACCAGGAGAACTCCTGTCTGGCACCTTCCCCGGTGGAGTTGTGCAGGGGGTGTGTTTGGAACATTTTGTCACCGGCCGAGTCCAAAATTCAGCGGTTCCCCATCTCAGCCCAGAAAGCAGGTAGAACAACTTTTGTCGTGTCTTTCAGATGCCTACCAAGGTAGTGTAAAAACTACCAGGAGAACTCCTGTCTGGCACCTTCCCCGGTGGAGTTGTGCATGGGGTGTGTTTGGAACATTTTGTCACCAGCCGAGTCCAAAATTCAGCGTTTCCCCATCTCAGCCCAGAAAGCAGGTAAAACAACTTTTGTGGTGCCTTTCAGCTGCCTACCAAGGTAGTGTAAAAACTACCAAGAGAACTCCTGTCTGGCACCTTCCCCGGTGGAATTGTGCATGGGGTGTGTTTGGAACATTTTGTCACCGGCCGACTCCAAAATTCAGCGGTTCCCCATCTCAGCCCAGAAAGCAGGAAGAACAACTTTTGTGGTGCCTTTCAAATGCCTACCAAGGTAGTGTAAAAACTACCAGGAGAACTCCTGTCTGGCACCTTCCCCGGTGGAGTTGTGCATGGGGTGTGTTTGGAACATTTTGTCACCGGCCGACTCCAAATTTCAGCGATTCCCCATCTCAGCCCACAAAGCAGGTAGAACAACTTTTGTGGTGTCTTTCAGATGCCTACCGGAGCAATGTAAAAACTACCAGGAGAACTCCTGTCTGGCTCCTTCCCCGGTGGAGTTGTGCATGGGGTGTGTTTGGAACATTTTGTCACCAGCCGACTCCAAAATTCAGCGTTTCCCCATCTCAGCCCAGAAAGCAGGTAGAACAACTTTTGTGGTGTCTTTCAGATGCCTACCAAGGTAGTGTAAAAACTACCAAGAGAACTCCTGTCTGGCACCTTCCCCGGTGGAGTTGTGCATGGGGTGTGTTTGGAACATTTTGTCACCAGCCGACTCCAAAATTCAGCGGTTCCCCATCTCAGCCCAGAAAGCAGGAAGAACAACTTTTGTGGTGCCTTTCAGCTGCCTACCAAGGTAGTGTAAAAACTACCAGGAGAACTCCTGTCTGGCACCTTCCCCGGTGGAGTTGTGCATGGGGTGTGTTTGGAACATTTTGTCACCAGCCGAGTCCAAAATTCAGCGTTTCCCCATCTCAGCCCAGAAAGCAGGTAGAACAACTTTTGTGGTGCCTTTCAGCTGCTTACCAAGGTAGTGTAAAAACTACCAGGAGAACTCCTGCCTGGCACCTTCCCCGGTGGAGTTGTGCATGGGGTGTGTTTGGAACATTTTGTCACCAGCCGAGTCCAAAATTCAGCGGTTCCCCATCTCAGCCCACAAAGCAGGTAGAACAACTTTTGTCGTGTCTTTCAGCTGCCTACCAAGGTAGTGTAAAAACTACCAGGAGAACTCCTGTCTGGCACCTTCCCCGGTGGAGTTGTGCATGGGGTGTGTTTGGAACATTTTGTCACCGGCCGACTCCAAAATTCAGCGGTTCCCCATCTCAGCCCAGAAAGCAGGAAGAACAACTTTTGTGGTGCCTTTCAAATGCCTACCAAGGTAGTGTAAAAACTACCAGGAGAACTCCTGTCTGGCACCTTCCCCGGTGGAGTTGTGCATGGGGTGTGTTTGGAACATTTTGTCACCGGCCGAGTCCAAAATTCAGCGATTCCCCATCTCAGCCCAGAAAGCAGGAAGAACAACTTTTGTGGTGCCTTTCAAATGCCTACCAAGGTAGTGTAAAAACTACCACGAGAACTCCTGTCTGGCACCTTCCCCGGTGGAGTTGTGCATGGGGTGTGTTTGGAACATTTTGTCACCAGCCGACTCCAAAATTCAGCGTTTCCCCATCTCAGCCCAGAAAGCAGGTAGAACAACTTTTGTGGTGTCTTTCAGATGCCTACCAAGGTAGTGTAAAAACTACCAAGAGAACTCCTGTCTGGCACCTTCCCCGGTGGAGTTGTGCATGGGGTGTGTTTGGAACATTTTGTCACCGGCCGAGTCCAAAATTCAGCGATTCCCCATCTCAGCCCAGAAAGCAGGTAGAACAACTTTTGTGGTGTCTTTCAGATGCCTACCGGAGCAATGTAAAAACTACCAGGAGAACTCCTGTCTGGCACCTTCCCCGGTGGAGTTTTGCATGGGGTGTGTTTGGAACATTTTGTCACCGGCCGACTCCAAAATTCAGCGATTCCCCATCTCAGCCCAGAAAGCAGGTAGAACAACTTTTGTGGTGTCTTTCAGATGCCTACCAAGGTAGTGTAAAAACTACCAAGAGAACTCCTGTCTGGCACCTTCCCCGGTGGAGTTGTGCATGGGGTGTGTTTGGAACATTTTGTCACCGTCCGACTCCAAAATTCAGCGGTTCCCCATCTCAGCCCAGAAAGCAGGAAGAACAACTTTTGTGGTGCCTTTCAGCTGCCTACCAAGGTAGTGTAAAAACTACCAGGAGAACTCCTGTCTGGCACCTTCCCCGGTGGAGTTGTGCATGGGGTGTGTTTGGAACATTTTGTCACCAGCCGACTCCAAAATTCAGCGTTTCCCCATCTCAGCCCAGAAAGCAGGTAGAACAACTTTTGTGATGTCTTTCAGATGCCTACCAAGGTAGTGTAAAAACTACTAAGACAACTCCTGTCTGGCACCTTCCCCGGTGGAGTTGTGCATGGGGTGTTTGGAACATTTTGTCACCGGCCGAGTCCAAAATTCAGCGATTCCCCATCTCAGCCCAGAAAGCAGGTAGAACAACTTTTGTGGTGTCTTTCAGCTGCCTACCAAGGTAGTGTAAAAACTACCAGGAGAACTCCTGTCTGGCACCTTCCCCGGTGGAGTTGTGCAGGGGGTGTGTTTGGAACATTTTGTCACCGGCCGAGTCCAAAATTCAGCGGTTCCCCATCTCAGCCCAGAAAGCAGGTAGAACAACTTTTGTCGTGTCTTTCAGATGCCTACCAAGGTAGTGTAAAAACTACCAGGAGAACTCCTGTCTGGCACCTTCCCCGGTGGAGTTGTGCATGGGGTGTGTTTGGAACATTTTGTCACCAGCCGAGTCCAAAATTCAGCGTTTCCCCATCTCAGCCCAGAAAGCAGGTAAAACAACTTTTGTGGTGCCTTTCAGCTGCCTACCAAGGTAGTGTAAAAACTACCAAGAGAACTCCTGTCTGGCACCTTCCCCGGTGGAATTGTGCATGGGGTGTGTTTGGAACATTTTGTCACCGGCCGACTCCAAAATTCAGCGGTTCCCCATCTCAGCCCAGAAAGCAGGAAGAACAACTTTTGTGGTGCCTTTCAAATGCCTACCAAGGTAGTGTAAACACTACCAGGAGAACTCCTGTCTGGCACCTTCCCCGGTGGAGTTGTGCATGGGGTGTGTTTGGAACATTTTGTCACCGGCCGACTCCAAATTTCAGCGATTCCCCATCTCAGCCCACAAAGCAGGTAGAACAACTTTTGTGGTGTCTTTCAGATGCCTACCGGAGCAATGTAAAAACTACCAGGAGAACTCCTGTCTGGCACCTTCCCCGGTGGAGTTGTGCATGGGGTGTGTTTGGAACATTTTGCCACCAGCCGAGTCCAAAATTCAGCGGTTCCCCATCTCAGCCCAGAAAGCAGGTAGAACAACTTTTGTCGTGTCTTTCAGATGCCTACCAAGGTAGTGTAAAAACTACCAGGAGAACTCCTGTCTGGCACCTTCCCCGGTGGAGTTGTGCATGGGGTGTGTTTGGAACATTTTGTCACCAGCCGAGTCCAAAATTCAGCGTTTCCCCATCTCAGCCCAGAAAGCAGGAAGAACAACTTTTGTGGTGCCTTTCAAATGCCTACCAAGGTAGTGTAAAAACTACCAGGAGAACTCCTGTCTGGCACCTTCCCCGGTGGAGTTGTGCATGGGGTGTGTTTGGAACATTTTGTCACCGGCCGACTCCAAATTTCAGCGATTCCCCATCTCAGCCCACAAAGCAGGTAGAACAACTTTTGTGGTGTCTTTCAGATGCCTACCGGAGCAATGTAAAAACTACCAGGAGAACTCCTGTCTGGCACCTTCCCCGGTGGAGTTTTGCATGGGGTGTGTTTGGAACATTTTGTCACCGGCCGAGTCCAAAATTCAGCGGTTCCCCATCTCAGCCCAGAAAGCAGGAAGAACAACTTTTGTGGTGCCTTTCAGCTGCCTACCAAGGTAGTGTAAAAACTACCAAGAGAACTCCTGTCTGGCACCTTCCCCGGTGGAGTTGTGCATGGGGTGTGTTTGGAACATTTTGTCACCGTCCGACTCCAAAATTCAGCGGTTCCCCATCTCAGCCCAGAAAGCAGGAAGAACAACTTTTGTGGTGCCTTTCAGCTGCCTACCAAGGTAGTGTAAAAACTACCAGGAGAACTCCTGTCTGGCACCTTCCCCGGTGGAGTTGTGCATGGGGTGTGTTTGGAACATTTTGTCACCAGCCGACTCCAAAATTCAGCGTTTCCCCATCTCAGCCCAGAAAGCAGGTAGAACAACTTTTGTGATGTCTTTCAGATGCCTACCAAGGTAGTGTAAAAACTACTAAGACAACTCCTGTCTGGCATCTTCCCCGGTGGAGTTGTGCATGGGGTGTTTGGAACATTTTGTCACCGGCCGAGTCCAAAATTCAGCGATTCCCCATCTCAGCCCAGAAAGCAGGTAGAACAACTTTTGTGGTGTCTTTCAGCTGCCTACCAAGGTAGTGTAAAAACTACCAGGAGAACTCCTGTCTGGCACCTTCCCCGGTGGAGTTGTGCAGGGGGTGTGTTTGGAACATTTTGTCACCGGCCGAGTCCAAAATTCAGCGGTTCCCCATCTCAGCCCAGAAAGCAGGTAGAACAACTTTTGTCGTGTCTTTCAGATGCCTACCAAGGTAGTGTAAAAACTACCAGGAGAACTCCTGTCTGGCACCTTCCCCGGTGGAGTTGTGCATGGGGTGTGTTTGGAACATTTTGTCACCAGCCGAGTCCAAAATTCAGCGTTTCCCCATCTCAGCCCAGAAAGCAGGTAAAACAACTTTTGTGGTGCCTTTCAGCTGCCTACCAAGGTAGTGTAAAAACTACCAAGAGAACTCCTGTCTGGCACCTTCCCCGGTGGAATTGTGCATGGGGTGTGTTTGGAACATTTTGTCACCGGCCGACTCCAAAATTCAGCGGTTCCCCATCTCAGCCCAGAAAGCAGGAAGAACAACTTTTGTGGTGCCTTTCAAATGCCTACCAAGGTAGTGTAAACACTACCAGGAGAACTCCTGTCTGGCACCTTCCCCGGTGGAGTTGTGCATGGGGTGTGTTTGGAACATTTTGTCACCGGCCGACTCCAAATTTCAGCGATTCCCCATCTCAGCCCACAAAGCAGGTAGAACAACTTTTGTGGTGTCTTTCAGATGCCTACCGGAGCAATGTAAAAACTACCAGGAGAACTCCTGTCTGGCACCTTCCCCGGTGGAGTTGTGCATGGGGTGTGTTTGGAACATTTTGTCACCGGCCGAGTCCAAAATTCAGCGGTTCCCCATCTCAGCCCAGAAAGCAGGAAGAACAACTTTTGTGGTGCCTTTCAGCTGCCTACCAAGGTAGTGTAAAAACTACCAAGAGAACTCCTGTCTGGCACCTTCCCCGGTGGAGTTGTGCATGGGGTGTGTTTGGAACATTTTGTCACCGTCCGACTCCAAAATTCAGCGGTTCCCCATCTCAGCCCAGAAAGCAGGAAGAACAACTTTTGTGGTGCCTTTCAGCTGCCTACCAAGGTAGTGTAAAAACTACCAGGAGAACTCCTGTCTGGCACCTTCCCCGGTGGAGTTGTGCATGGGGTGTGTTTGGAACATTTTGTCACCAGCCGACTCCAAAATTCAGCGTTTCCCCATCTCAGCCCAGAAAGCAGGTAGAACAACTTTTGTGATGTCTTTCAGATGCCTACCAAGGTAGTGTAAAAACTACTAAGACAACTCCTGTCTGGCACCTTCCCCGGTGGAGTTGTGCATGGGGTGTTTGGAACATTTTGTCACCGGCCGAGTCCAAAATTCAGCGATTCCCCATCTCAGCCCAGAAAGCAGGTAGAACAACTTTTGTGGTGTCTTTCAGCTGCCTACCAAGGTAGTGTAAAAACTACCAGGAGAACTCCTGTCTGGCACCTTCCCCGGTGGAGTTGTGCAGGGGGTGTGTTTGGAACATTTTGTCACCGGCCGAGTCCAAAATTCAGCGGTTCCCCATCTCAGCCCAGAAAGCAGGTAGAACAACTTTTGTCGTGTCTTTCAGATGCCTACCAAGGTAGTGTAAAAACTACCAGGAGAACTCCTGTCTGGCACCTTCCCCGGTGGAGTTGTGCATGGGGTGTGTTTGGAACATTTTGTCACCAGCCGAGTCCAAAATTCAGCGTTTCCCCATCTCAGCCCAGAAAGCAGGTAAAACAACTTTTGTGGTGCCTTTCAGCTGCCTACCAAGGTAGTGTAAAAACTACCAAGAGAACTCCTGTCTGGCACCTTCCCCGGTGGAATTGTGCATGGGGTGTGTTTGGAACATTTTGTCACCGGCCGACTCCAAAATTCAGCGGTTCCCCATCTCAGCCCAGAAAGCAGGAAGAACAACTTTTGTGGTGCCTTTCAAATGCCTACCAAGGTAGTGTAAAAACTACCAGGAGAACTCCTGTCTGGCACCTTCCCCGGTGGAGTTGTGCATGGGGTGTGTTTGGAACATTTTGTCACCGGCCGACTCCAAATTTCAGCGATTCCCCATCTCAGCCCACAAAGCAGGTAGAACAACTTTTGTGGTGTCTTTCAGATGCCTACCGGAGCAATGTAAAAACTACCAGGAGAACTCCTGTCTGGCACCTTCCCCGGTGGAGTTTTGCATGGGGTGTGTTTGGAACATTTTGTCACCGGCCGAGTCCAAAATTCAGCGGTTCCCCATCTCAGCCCAGAAAGCAGGAAGAACAACTTTTGTGGTGCCTTTCAGCTGCCTACCAAGGTAGTGTAAAAACTACCAAGAGAACTCCTGTCTGGCACCTTCCCCGGTGGAGTTGTGCATGGGGTGTGTTTGGAACATTTTGTCACCGTCCGACTCCAAAATTCAGCGGTTCCCCATCTCAGCCCAGAAAGCAGGAAGAACAACTTTTGTGGTGCCTTTCAGCTGCCTACCAAGGTAGTGTAAAAACTACCAGGAGAACTCCTGTCTGGCACCTTCCCCGGTGGAGTTGTGCATGGGGTGTGTTTGGAACATTTTGTCACCAGCCGACTCCAAAATTCAGCGTTTCCCCATCTCAGCCCAGAAAGCAGGTAGAACAACTTTTGTGGTGCCTTTCAGCTGCCTACCAAGGTAGTGTAAAAACTACCAAGAGAACTCCTGTCTGGCACCTTCCCCGGTGGAGTTGTGCATGGGGTGTGTTTGGAACATTTTGTCACCGGCCGACTCCAAAATTCAGCGGTTCCCCATCTCAGCCCAGAAAGCAGGTAGAACAACTTTTGTGGTGTCTTTCAGCTGCCTACCAAGGTAGTGTAAAAACTACCAGGAGAACTCCTGTCTGGCACCTTCCCCGGTGGAGTTGTGCATGGGGTGTGTTTGGAACATTTTGTCACCGGCCGAGTCCAAAATTCAGCGGTTCCCCATCTCAGCCCAGAAAGCAGGAAGAACAACTTTTGTGGTGCCTTTCAAATGCCTACCAAGGTAGTGTAAAAACTACCAGGAGAACTCCTGTCTGGCACCTTCCCCGGTGGAGTTGTGCATGGGGTGTGTTTGGAACATTTTGTCACCGGCCGACTCCAAAATTCAGCGATTCCCCATCTCAGCCCACAAAGCAGGTAGAACAACTTTTGTGGTGTCTTTCAGATGCCTACGGGAGCAATGTAAAAACTACCAGGAGAACTCCTGTCTGGCACCTTCCCCGGTGGAGTTGTGCATGGGGTGTGTTTGGAACATTTTGTCACCGGCCGAGTCCAAAATTCAGCGGTTCCCCATCTCAGCCCAGAAAGCAGGTAGAACAACTTTTGTCGTGTCTTTCAGATGCCTACCAAGGTAGTGTAAAAACTACCACGAGAACTCCTGTCTGGCACCTTCCGTGGTGGAGTTGTGCATGGGGTGTGTTTGGAACATTTTGTCACCGGCCGAGTCCAAAATTCAGCGGTTCCCCATCTCAGCCCAGAAAGCAGGTAGAACAACTTTTGTGGTGTCTTTCAGCTGCCTACCAAGGTAGTGTAAAAACTACCAGGAGAACTCCTGTCTGGCACCTTCCCCGGTGGAGTTGTGCATGGGGTGTGTTTGGAACATTTTGTCACCGGCCGAGTCCAAAATTCAGCGGTTCCCCATCTCAGCCCAGAAAGCAGGTAGAACAACTTTTGTGGTGTCTTTCAAATGCCTACCAAGGTAGTGTAAAAACTACCACGAGAACTCCTGTCTGGCACCTTCCCCGGTGGAGTTGTGCATGGGGTGTGTTTGGAACATTTTGTCACCGGCCGAGTCCAAAATTCAGCGTTTCCCCATCTCAGCCCAGAAAGCAGGTAGAACAACTTTTGTGGTGCCTTTCAGCTGCCTACCAAGGTAGTGTAAAAACTACCAAGAGAACTCCTGTCTGGCACCTTCCCCGGTGGAGTTGTGCATGGGGTGTGTTTGGAACATTTTGTCACCGGCCGAGTCCAAAATTCAGCGGTTCCCCATCTCAGCCCAGAAAGCAGGAAGAACAACTTTTGTGGTGCTTTTCAGCTGCCTACCAAGGTAGTGTAAAAACTACCAAGAGAACTCCTGTCTGGCACCTTCCCCGGTGGAGTTGTGCATGGGGTGTGTTTGGAACATTTTGTCACCGGCCGACTCCAAAATTCAGCGGTTCCCCATCTCAGCCCAGAAAGCAGGTAGAACAACTTTTGTGGTGTCTTTCAGCTGCCTACCAAGGTAGTGTAAAAACTACCAGGAGAACTCCTGTCTGGCACCTTCCCCGGTGGAGTTGTGCATGGGGTGTGTTTGGAACATTTTGTCACCGGCCGAGTCCAAAATTCAGCGGTTCCCCATCTCAGCCCAGAAAGCAGGAAGAACAACTTTTGTGGTGCCTTTCAAATGCCTACCAAGGTAGTGTAAAAACTACCAGGAGAACTCCTGTCTGGCACCTTCCCCGGTGGAGTTGTGCATGGGGTGTGTTTGGAACATTTTGTCACCGGCCGACTCCAAAATTCAGCGATTCCCCATCTCAGCCCAGAAAGCAGGTAGAACAACTTTTGTGGTGTCTTTCAGATGCCTACCGGAGCAATGTAAAAACTACCAGGAGAACTCCTGTCTGGCACCTTCCCCGGTGGAGTTGTGCATGGGGTGTGTTTGGAACATTTTGTCACCGGCCGACTCCAAAATTCAGCGGTTCCCCATCTCAGCCCAGAAAGCAGGTAGAACAACTTTTGTCGTGTCTTTCAGATGCCTACCAAGGTAGTGTAAAAACTACCACGAGAACTCCTGTCTGGCACCTTCCCCGGTGGAGTTGTGCATGGGGTGTGTTTGGAACATTTTGTCACCGGCCGAGTCCAAAATTCAGCGGTTCCCCATCTCAGCCCAGAAAGCAGGTAGAACAACTTTTGTGGTGTCTTTCAGCTGCCTACCAAGGTAGTGTAAAAACTACCAGGAGAACTCCTGTCTGGCACCTTCCCCGGTGGAGTTGTGCATGGGGTGTGTTTGGAACATTTTGTCACCGGCCGAGTCCAAAATTCAGCGGTTCCCCATCTCAGCCCAGAAAGCAGGTAGAACAACTTTTGTGGTGTCTTTCAAATGCCTACCAAGGTAGTGTAAAAACTACCACGAGAACTCCTGTCTGGCACCTTCCGTGGTGGAGTTGTGCATGGGGTGTGTTTGGAACATTTTGTCACCGGCCGAGTCCAAAATTCAGCGTTTCCCCATCTCAGCCCAGAAAGCAGGTAGAACAACTTTTGTGGTGCCTTTCAGCTGCCTACCAAGGTAGTGTAAAAACTACCAAGAGAACTCCTGTCTGGCACCTTCCCCGGTGGAGTTGTGCATGGGGTGTGTTTGGAACATTTTGTCACCGGCCGAGTCCAAAATTCAGCGGTTCCCCATCTCAGCCCAGAAAGCAGGAAGAACAACTTTTGTGGTGCTTTTCAGCTGCCTACCAAGGTAGTGTAAAAACTACCAGGAGAACTCCTGTCTGGCACCTTCCCCGGTGGAGTTGTGCATGGGGTGTGTTTGGAACATTTTGTCACCGGCCGACTCCAAAATTCAGCGGTTCCCCATCTCAGCCCAGAAAGCAGGTAGAACAACTTTTGTGGTGCCTTTCAGCTGCCTACCAAGGTAGTGTAAAAACTACCAGGAGAACTCCTGTCTGGCACCTTCCCCGGTGGAGTTGTGCATGGGGTGTGTTTGGAACATTTTGTCACCGGCCGACTCCAAAATTCAGCTGTTCCCCATCTCAGCCCACAAAGCAGGTACAACTTCTTTTCTTGTGCCTTTCAGCTGACTACCAAGGTAGTTTAAAAACTACCAACAGAATTCGTTCCTGGCACCTTCCCCGGTGGAGTTTTGCATGGGGTGTGTTTGGAACATTTTGTCACCGGCCGAGTCCAAAATTCAGCGATTCCCCATCTCAGCCCAGAAAGCAGGTAGAACAACTTTTGTGGTGTCTTTCAGCTGCCTACCAAGGTAGTGTAAAAACTACCAGGAGAACTCCTGTCTGGCACCTTCCCCGGTGGAGTTGTGCATGGGGTGTGTTTGGAACATTTTGTCACCGGCCGAGTCCAAAATTCAGCGGTTCCCCATCTCAGCCCAGAAAGCAGGAAGAACAACTTTTGTGGTGCCTTTCAAATGCCTACCAAGGTAGTGTAAAAACTACCAGGAGAACTCCTGTCTGGCACCTTCCCCGGTGGAGTTGTGCATGGGGTGTGTTTGGAACATTTTGTCACCGGCCGACTCCAAAATTCAGCGATTCCCCATCTCAGCCCAGAAAGCAGGTAGAACAACTTTTGTGGTGTCTTTCAGATGCCTACCGGAGCAATGTAAAAACTACCAGGAGAACTCCTGTCTGGCACCTTCCCCGGTGGAGTTGTGCATGGGGTGTGTTTGGAACATTTTGTCACCGGCCGAGTCCAAAATTCAGCGGTTCCCCATCTCAGCCCAGAAAGCAGGTAGAACAACTTTTGTCGTGTCTTTCAGATGCCTACCAAGGTAGTGTAAAAACTACCACGAGAACTCCTGTCTGGCACCTTCCGTGGTGGAGTTGTGCATGGGGTGTGTTTGGAACATTTTGTCACCGGCCGAGTCCAAAATTCAGCGGTTCCCCATCTCAGCCCAGAAAGCAGGTAGAACAAGTTTTGTGGTGTCTTTCAGCTGCCTACCAAGGTAGTGTAAAAACTACCAGGAGAACTCCTGTCTGGCACCTTCCCCGGTGGAGTTGTGCATGGGGTGTGTTTGGAACATTTTGTCACCGGCCGAGTCCAAAATTCAGCGGTTCCCCATCTCAGCCCAGAAAGCAGGTAGAACAACTTTTGTGGTGTCTTTCAAATGCCTACCAAGGTAGTGTAAAAACTACCAGGAGAACTCCTGTCTGGCACCTTCCGTGGTGGAGTTGTGCATGGGGTGTGTTTGGAACATTTTGTCACCGGCCGAGTCCAAAATTCAGCGTTTCCCCATCTCAGCCCAGAAAGCAGGTAGAACAACTTTTGTGGTGCCTTTCAGCTGCCTACCAAGGTAGTGTAAAAACTACCAAGAGAACTCCTGTCTGGCACCTTCCCCGGTGGAGTTGTGCATGGGGTGTGTTTGGAACATTTTGTCACCGGCCGACTCCAAAATTCAGCGGTTCCCCATCTCAGCCCAGAAAGCAGGTAGAACAACTTTTGTGGTGTCTTTCAGATGCCTACCAAGGTAGTGTAAAAACTACCAAGAGAACTCCTGTCTGGCACCTTCCCCGGTGGAGTTGGGCATGGGGTGTGTTTGGAACATTTTGTCACCGGCCGAGTCCAAAATTCAGCGATTCCCCATCTCAGCCCAGAAAGCAGGTAGAACAACTTTTGTGGTGTCTTTCAGATGCCTACCAAGGTAGTGTAAAAACTACCAAGAGAACTCCTGTCTGGCACCTTCCCCGGTGGAGTTGTGCATGGGGTGTGTTTGGAACATTTTGTCACCGGCCGAGTCCAAAATTCAGCGTTTCCCCATCTCAGCCCAGAAAGCAGGTAGAACAACTTTTGTGGTGTCTTTCAGATGCCTACCAAGGTAGTGTAAAAACTACCAGGAGAACTCCTGTCTGGCACCTTCCCCGGTGGAGTTGTGCATGGGGTGTGTTTGGAACATTTTGTCACCGGCCGACTCCAAAATTCAGCGGTTCCCCATCTCAGCCCAGAAAGCAGGAAGAACAACTTTTGTGGTGCCTTTCAGCTGCCTACCAAGGTAGTGTAAAAACTACCAGGAGAACTCCTGTCTGGCACCTTCCCCGGTGGAGTTGTGCATGGGGTGTGTTTGGAACATTTTGTCACCAGCCGAGTCCAAAATTCAGCGGTTCCCCATCTCAGCCCACAAAGCAGGTAGAACAACTTTTGTCGTGTCTTTCAGCTGCCTACCAAGGTAGTGTAAAAACTACCAGGAGAACTCCTGTCTGGCACCTTCCCCGGTGGAGTTGTGCATGGGGTGTGTTTGGAACATTTTGTCACCGGCCGACTCCAAAATTCAGCGGTTCCCCATCTCAGCCCAGAAAGCAGGAAGAACAACTTTTGTGGTGCCTTTCAAATGCCTACCAAGGTAGTGTAAAAACTACCAGGAGAACTCCTGTCTGGCACCTTCCCCGGTGGAGTTGTGCATGGGGTGTGTTTGGAACATTTTGTCACCGGCCGAGTCCAAAATTCAGCGATTCCCCATCTCAGCCCAGAAAGCAGGAAGAACAACTTTTGTGGTGCCTTTCAAATGCCTACCAAGGTAGTGTAAAAACTACCACGAGAACTCCTGTCTGGCACCTTCCCCGGTGGAGTTGTGCATGGGGTGTGTTTGGAACATTTTGTCACCGGCCGAGTCCAAAATTCAGCGATTCCCCATCTCAGCCCAGAAAGCAGGTAGAACAACTTTTGTGGTGTCTTTCAGATGCCTACCGGAGCAATGTAAAAACTACCAGGAGAACTCCTGTCTGGCACCTTCCCCGGTGGAGTTTTGCATGGGGTGTGTTTGGAACATTTTGTCACCGGCCGACTCCAAAATTCAGCGATTCCCCATCTCAGCCCAGAAAGCAGGTAGAACAACTTTTGTGGTGTCTTTCAGATGCCTACCAAGGTAGTGTAAAAACTACCAAGAGAACTCCTGTCTGGCACCTTCCCCGGTGGAGTTGTGCATGGGGTGTGTTTGGAACATTTTGTCACCGGCCGAGTCCAAAATTCAGCGGTTCCCCATCTCAGCCCAGAAAGCAGGAAGAACAACTTTTGTGGTGCCTTTCAGCTGCCTACCAAGGTAGTGTAAAAACTACCAAGAGAACTCCTGTCTGGCACCTTCCCCGGTGGAGTTGTGCAGGGGGTGTGTTTGGAACATTTTGTCACCAGCCGAGTCCAAAATTCAGCGGTTCCCCATCTCAGCCCAGAAAGCAGGTAGAACAACTTTTGTGGTCCCTTTCAGCTGCCTACCAAGGTAGTGTAAAAACTACCAGGAGAACTCCTGTCTGGCACCTTCCCCGGTGGAGTTGTGCATGGGGTGTGTTTGGAACATTTTGTCACCGGCCGACTCCAAATTTCAGCGATTCCCCATCTCAGCCCACAAAGCAGGTAGAACAACTTTTGTGGTGTCTTTCAGATGCCTACCGGAGCAATGTAAAAACTACCAGGAGAACTCCTGTCTGGCACCTTCCCCGGTGGAGTTTTGCATGGGGTGTGTTTGGAACATTTTGTCACCGGCCGAGTCCAAAATTCAGCGGTTCCCCATCTCAGCCCAGAAAGCAGGTAGAACAAGTTTTGTGGTGTCTTTCAGCTGCCTACCAAGGTAGTGTAAAAACTACCAGGAGAACTCCTGTCTGGCACCTTCCCCGGTGGAGTTGTGCATGGGGTGTGTTTGGAACATTTTGTCACCGGCCGAGTCCAAAATTCAGCGGTTCCCCATCTCAGCCCAGAAAGCAGGTAGAACAACTTTTGTGGTGTCTTTCAAATGCCTACCAAGGTAGTGTAAAAACTACCAGGAGAACTCCTGTCTGGCACCTTCCGTGGTGGAGTTGTGCATGGGGTGTGTTTGGAACATTTTGTCACCGGCCGACTCCAAAATTCAGCGTTTCCCCATCTCAGCCCAGAAAGCAGGTAGAACAACTTTTGTGGTGCCTTTCAGCTGCCTACCAAGGTAGTGTAAAAACTACCAAGAGAACTCCTGTCTGGCACCTTCCCCGGTGGAGTTGTGCATGGGGTGTGTTTGGAACATTTTGTCACCGGCCGACTCCAAAATTCAGCGGTTCCCCATCTCAGCCCAGAAAGCAGGTAGAACAACTTTTGTGGTGTCTTTCAGATGCCTACCAAGGTAGTGTAAAAACTACCAAGAGAACTCCTGTCTGGCACCTTCCCCGGTGGAGTTGGGCATGGGGTGTGTTTGGAACATTTTGTCACCGGCCGAGTCCAAAATTCAGCGATTCCCCATCTCAGCCCAGAAAGCAGGTAGAACAACTTTTGTGGTGTCTTTCAGATGCCTACCAAGGTAGTGTAAAAACTACCAAGAGAACTCCTGTCTGGCACCTTCCCCGGTGGAGTTGTGCATGGGGTGTGTTTGGAACATTTTGTCACCGGCCGACTCCAAAATTCAGCGGTTCCCCATCTCAGCCCAGAAAGCAGGTAGAACAACTTTTGTGGTGTCTTTCAGATGCCTACCAAGGTAGTGTAAAAACTACCAGGAGAACTCCTGTCTGGCACCTTCCCCGGTGGAGTTGTGCATGGGGTGTGTTTGGAACATTTTGTCACCGGCCGACTCCAAAATTCAGCGGTTCCCCATCTCAGCCCAGAAAGCAGGAAGAACAACTTTTGTGGTGCCTTTCAGCTGCCTACCAAGGTAGTGTAAAAACTACCAGGAGAACTCCTGTCTGGCACCTTCCCCGGTGGAGTTGTGCATGGGGTGTGTTTGGAACATTTTGTCACCAGCCGAGTCCAAAATTCAGCGGTTCCCCATCTCAGCCCACAAAGCAGGTAGAACAACTTTTGTCGTGTCTTTCAGCTGCCTACCAAGGTAGTGTAAAAACTACCAGGAGAACTCCTGTCTGGCACCTTCCCCGGTGGAGTTGTGCATGGGGTGTGTTTGGAACATTTTGTCACCGGCCGACTCCAAAATTCAGCGGTTCCCCATCTCAGCCCAGAAAGCAGGAAGAACAACTTTTGTGGTGCCTTTCAAATGCCTACCAAGGTAGTGTAAAAACTACCAGGAGAACTCCTGTCTGGCACCTTCCCCGGTGGAGTTGTGCATGGGGTGTGTTTGGAACATTTTGTCACCGGCCGAGTCCAAAATTCAGCGATTCCCCATCTCAGCCCAGAAAGCAGGAAGAACAACTTTTGTGGTGCCTTTCAAATGCCTACCAAGGTAGTGTAAAAACTACCACGAGAACTCCTGTCTGGCACCTTCCCCGGTGGAGTTGTGCATGGGGTGTGTTTGGAACATTTTGTCACCAGCCGACTCCAAAATTCAGCGTTTCCCCATCTCAGCCCAGAAAGCAGGTAGAACAACTTTTGTGGTGTCTTTCAGATGCCTACCAAGGTAGTGTAAAAACTACCAAGAGAACTCCTGTCTGGCACCTTCCCCGGTGGAGTTGTGCATGGGGTGTGTTTGGAACATTTTGTCACCGGCCGAGTCCAAAATTCAGCGATTCCCCATCTCAGCCCAGAAAGCAGGTAGAACAACTTTTGTGGTGTCTTTCAGATGCCTACCGGAGCAATGTAAAAACTACCAGGAGAACTCCTGTCTGGCACCTTCCCCGGTGGAGTTTTGCATGGGGTGTGTTTGGAACATTTTGTCACCGGCCGACTCCAAAATTCAGCGATTCCCCATCTCAGCCCAGAAAGCAGGTAGAACAACTTTTGTGGTGTCTTTCAGATGCCTACCAAGGTAGTGTAAAAACTACCAAGAGAACTCCTGTCTGGCACCTTCCCCGGTGGAGTTGTGCATGGGGTGTGTTTGGAACATTTTGTCACCGGCCGAGTCCAAAATTCAGCGGTTCCCCATCTCAGCCCAGAAAGCAGGAAGAACAACTTTTGTGGTGCCTTTCAGCTGCCTACCAAGGTAGTGTAAAAACTACCAAGAGAACTCCTGTCTGGCACCTTCCCCGGTGGAGTTGTGCAGGGGGTGTGTTTGGAACATTTTGTCACCAGCCGAGTCCAAAATTCAGCGGTTCCCCATCTCAGCCCAGAAAGCAGGTAGAACAACTTTTGTGGTCCCTTTCAGCTGCCTACCAAGGTAGTGTAAAAACTACCAGGAGAACTCCTGTCTGGCACCTTCCCCGGTGGAGTTGTGCATGGGGTGTGTTTGGAACATTTTGTCACCGGCCGACTCCAAATTTCAGCGATTCCCCATCTCAGCCCACAAAGCAGGTAGAACAACTTTTGTGGTGTCTTTCAGATGCCTACCGGAGCAATGTAAAAACTACCAGGAGAACTCCTGTCTGGCACCTTCCCCGGTGGAGTTTTGCATGGGGTGTGTTTGGAACATTTTGTCACCGGCCGAGTCCAAAATTCAGCGGTTCCCCATCTCAGCCCAGAAAGCAGGAAGAACAACTTTTGTGGTGCCTTTCAGCTGCCTACCAAGGTAGTGTAAAAACTACCAAGAGAACTCCTGTCTGGCACCTTCCCCGGTGGAGTTGTGCATGGGGTGTGTTTGGAACATTTTGTCACCGTCCGACTCCAAAATTCAGCGGTTCCCCATCTCAGCCCAGAAAGCAGGAAGAACAACTTTTGTGGTGCCTTTCAGCTGCCTACCAAGGTAGTGTAAAAACTACCAGGAGAACTCCTGTCTGGCACCTTCCCCGGTGGAGTTGTGCATGGGGTGTGTTTGGAACATTTTGTCACCAGCCGACTCCAAAATTCAGCGTTTCCCCATCTCAGCCCAGAAAGCAGGTAGAACAACTTTTGTGGTGCCTTTCAGCTGCCTACCAAGGTAGTGTAAAAACTACCAGGAGAACTCCTGTCTGGCACCTTCCCCGGTGGAGTTGTGCATGGGGTGTTTGGAACATTTTGTCACCGGCCGAGTCCAAAATTCAGCGATTCCCCATCTCAGCCCAGAAAGCAGGTAGAACAACTTTTGTGGTGTCTTTCAGCTGCCTACCAAGGTAGTGTAAAAACTACCAGGAGAACTCCTGTCTGGCACCTTCCCCGGTGGAGTTGTGCAGGGGGTGTGTTTGGAACATTTTGTCACCGGCCGACTCCAAAATTCAGCGATTCCCCATCTCAGCCCAGAAAGCAGGTAGAACAACTTTTGTGGTGTCTTTCAGATGCCTACCAAGGTAGTGTAAAAACTACCAAGAGAACTCCTGTCTGGCACCTTCCCCGGTGGAGTTGTGCATGGGGTGTGTTTGGAACATTTTGTCACCGGCCGAGTCCAAAATTCAGCGGTTCCCCATCTCAGCCCAGAAAGCAGGAAGAACAACTTTTGTGGTGCCTTTCAGCTGCCTACCAAGGTAGTGTAAAAACTACCAAGAGAACTCCTGTCTGGCACCTTCCCCGGTGGAGTTGTGCAGGGGGTGTGTTTGGAACATTTTGTCACCAGCCGAGTCCAAAATTCAGCGGTTCCCCATCTCAGCCCAGAAAGCAGGTAGAACAACTTTTGTGGTCCCTTTCAGCTGCCTACCAAGGTAGTGTAAAAACTACCAGGAGAACTCCTGTCTGGCACCTTCCCCGGTGGAATTGTGCATGGGGTGTGTTTGGAACATTTTGTCACCGGCCGACTCCAAATTTCAGCGATTCCCCATCTCAGCCCACAAAGCAGGTAGAACAACTTTTGTGGTGTCTTTCAGATGCCTACCGGAGCAATGTAAAAACTACCAGGAGAACTCCTGTCTGGCACCTTCCCCGGTGGAGTTTTGCATGGGGTGTGTTTGGAACATTTTGTCACCGGCCGAGTCCAAAATTCAGCGGTTCCCCATCTCAGCCCAGAAAGCAGGAAGAACAACTTTTGTGGTGCCTTTCAGCTGCCTACCAAGGTAGTGTAAAAACTACCAAGAGAACTCCTGTCTGGCACCTTCCCCGGTGGAGTTGTGCATGGGGTGTGTTTGGAACATTTTGTCACCGTCCGACTCCAAAATTCAGCGGTTCCCCATCTCAGCCCAGAAAGCAGGAAGAACAACTTTTGTGGTGCCTTTCAGCTGCCTACCAAGGTAGTGTAAAAACTACCAGGAGAACTCCTGTCTGGCACCTTCCCCGGTGGAGTTGTGCATGGGGTGTGTTTGGAACATTTTGTCACCAGCCGACTCCAAAATTCAGCGTTTCCCCATCTCAGCCCAGAAAGCAGGTAGAACAACTTTTGTGATGTCTTTCAGATGCCTACCAAGGTAGTGTAAAAACTACTAAGACAACTCCTGTCTGGCACCTTCCCCGGTGGAGTTGTGCATGGGGTGTTTGGAACATTTTGTCACCGGCCGAGTCCAAAATTCAGCGATTCCCCATCTCAGCCCAGAAAGCAGGTAGAACAACTTTTGTGGTGTCTTTCAGCTGCCTACCAAGGTAGTGTAAAAACTACCAGGAGAACTCCTGTCTGGCACCTTCCCCGGTGGAGTTGTGCAGGGGGTGTGTTTGGAACATTTTGTCACCGGCCGAGTCCAAAATTCAGCGGTTCCCCATCTCAGCCCAGAAAGCAGGTAGAACAACTTTTGTCGTGTCTTTCAGATGCCTACCAAGGTAGTGTAAAAACTACCAGGAGAACTCCTGTCTGGCACCTTCCCCGGTGGAGTTGTGCATGGGGTGTGTTTGGAACATTTTGTCACCAGCCGAGTCCAAAATTCAGCGTTTCCCCATCTCAGCCCAGAAAGCAGGTAAAACAACTTTTGTGGTGCCTTTCAGCTGCCTACCAAGGTAGTGTAAAAACTACCAAGAGAACTCCTGTCTGGCACCTTCCCCGGTGGAATTGTGCATGGGGTGTGTTTGGAACATTTTGTCACCGGCCGACTCCAAAATTCAGCGGTTCCCCATCTCAGCCCAGAAAGCAGGAAGAACAACTTTTGTGGTGCCTTTCAAATGCCTACCAAGGTAGTGTAAACACTACCAGGAGAACTCCTGTCTGGCACCTTCCCCGGTGGAGTTGTGCATGGGGTGTGTTTGGAACATTTTGTCACCGGCCGACTCCAAATTTCAGCGATTCCCCATCTCAGCCCACAAAGCAGGTAGAACAACTTTTGTGGTGTCTTTCAGATGCCTACCGGAGCAATGTAAAAACTACCAGGAGAACTCCTGTCTGGCACCTTCCCCGGTGGAGTTGTGCATGGGGTGTGTTTGGAACATTTTGTCACCGGCCGAGTCCAAAATTCAGCGGTTCCCCATCTCAGCCCAGAAAGCAGGAAGAACAACTTTTGTGGTGCCTTTCAGCTGCCTACCAAGGTAGTGTAAAAACTACCAAGAGAGCTCCTGTCTGGCACCTTCCCCGGTGGAGTTGTGCATGGGGTGTGTTTGGAACATTTTGTCACCGTCCGACTCCAAAATTCAGCGGTTCCCCATCTCAGCCCAGAAAGCAGGAAGAACAACTTTTGTGGTGCCTTTCAGCTGCCTACCAAGGTAGTGTAAAAACTACCAGGAGAACTCCTGTCTGGCACCTTCCCCGGTGGAGTTGTGCATGGGGTGTGTTTGGAACATTTTGTCACCAGCCGACTCCAAAATTCAGCGTTTCCCCATCTCAGCCCAGAAAGCAGGTAGAACAACTTTTGTGATGTCTTTCAGATGCCTACCAAGGTAGTGTAAAAACTACTAAGACAACTCCTGTCTGGCACCTTCCCCGGTGGAGTTGTGCATGGGGTGTTTGGAACATTTTGTCACCGGCCGAGTCCAAAATTCAGCGATTCCCCATCTCAGCCCAGAAAGCAGGTAGAACAACTTTTGTGGTGTCTTTCAGCTGCCTACCAAGGTAGTGTAAAAACTACCAGGAGAACTCCTGTCTGGCACCTTCCCCGGTGGAGTTGTGCAGGGGGTGTGTTTGGAACATTTTGTCACCGGCCGAGTCCAAAATTCAGCGGTTCCCCATCTCAGCCCAGAAAGCAGGTAGAACAACTTTTGTCGTGTCTTTCAGATGCCTACCAAGGTAGTGTAAAAACTACCAGGAGAACTCCTGTCTGGCACCTTCCCCGGTGGAGTTGTGCATGGGGTGTGTTTGGAACATTTTGTCACCAGCCGAGTCCAAAATTCAGCGTTTCCCCATCTCAGCCCAGAAAGCAGGTAAAACAACTTTTGTGGTGCCTTTCAGCTGCCTACCAAGGTAGTGTAAAAACTACCAAGAGAACTCCTGTCTGGCACCTTCCCCGGTGGAATTGTGCATGGGGTGTGTTTGGAACATTTTGTCACCGGCCGACTCCAAAATTCAGCGGTTCCCCATCTCAGCCCAGAAAGCAGGAAGAACAACTTTTGTGGTGCCTTTCAAATGCCTACCAAGGTAGTGTAAAAACTACCAGGAGAACTCCTGTCTGGCACCTTCCCCGGTGGAGTTGTGCATGGGGTGTGTTTGGAACATTTTGTCACCGGCCGACTCCAAATTTCAGCGATTCCCCATCTCAGCCCACAAAGCAGGTAGAACAACTTTTGTGGTGTCTTTCAGATGCCTACCGGAGCAATGTAAAAACTACCAGGAGAACTCCTGTCTGGCACCTTCCCCGGTGGAGTTTTGCATGGGGTGTGTTTGGAACATTTTGTCACCGGCCGAGTCCAAAATTCAGCGGTTCCCCATCTCAGCCCAGAAAGCAGGAAGAACAACTTTTGTGGTGCCTTTCAGCTGCCTACCAAGGTAGTGTAAAAACTACCAAGAGAACTCCTGTCTGGCACCTTCCCCGGTGGAGTTGTGCATGGGGTGTGTTTGGAACATTTTGTCACCGTCCGACTCCAAAATTCAGCGGTTCCCCATCTCAGCCCAGAAAGCAGGAAGAACAACTTTTGTGGTGCCTTTCAGCTGCCTACCAAGGTAGTGTAAAAACTACCAGGAGAACTCCTGTCTGGCACCTTCCCCGGTGGAGTTGTGCATGGGGTGTGTTTGGAACATTTTGTCACCAGCCGACTCCAAAATTCAGCGTTTCCCCATCTCAGCCCAGAAAGCAGGTAGAACAACTTTTGTGGTGCCTTTCAGCTGCCTACCAAGGTAGTGTAAAAACTACCAAGAGAACTCCTGTCTGGCACCTTCCCCGGTGGAGTTGTGCATGGGGTGTGTTTGGAACATTTTGTCACCGGCCGACTCCAAAATTCAGCGGTTCCCCATCTCAGCCCAGAAAGCAGGTAGAACAACTTTTGTGGTGTCTTTCAGCTGCCTACCAAGGTAGTGTAAAAACTACCAGGAGAACTCCTGTCTGGCACCTTCCCCGGTGGAGTTGTGCATGGGGTGTGTTTGGAACATTTTGTCACCGGCCGAGTCCAAAATTCAGCGGTTCCCCATCTCAGCCCAGAAAGCAGGAAGAACAACTTTTGTGGTGCCTTTCAAATGCCTACCAAGGTAGTGTAAAAACTACCAGGAGAACTCCTGTCTGGCACCTTCCCCGGTGGAGTTGTGCATGGGGTGTGTTTGGAACATTTTGTCACCGGCCGACTCCAAAATTCAGCGATTCCCCATCTCAGCCCAGAAAGCAGGTAGAACAACTTTTGTGGTGTCTTTCAGATGCCTACGGGAGCAATGTAAAAACTACCAGGAGAACTCCTGTCTGGCACCTTCCCCGGTGGAGTTGTGCATGGGGTGTGTTTGGAACATTTTGTCACCGGCCGAGTCCAAAATTCAGCGGTTCCCCATCTCAGCCCAGAAAGCAGGTAGAACAACTTTTGTCGTGTCTTTCAGATGCCTACCAAGGTAGTGTAAAAACTACCACGAGAACTCCTGTCTGGCACCTTCCGTGGTGGAGTTGTGCATGGGGTGTGTTTGGAACATTTTGTCACCGGCCGAGTCCAAAATTCAGCGGTTCCCCATCTCAGCCCAGAAAGCAGGTAGAACAACTTTTGTGGTGTCTTTCAGCTGCCTACCAAGGTAGTGTAAAAACTACCAGGAGAACTCCTGTCTGGCACCTTCCCCGGTGGAGTTGTGCATGGGGTGTGTTTGGAACATTTTGTCACCGGCCGAGTCCAAAATTCAGCGGTTCCCCATCTCAGCCCAGAAAGCAGGTAGAACAACTTTTGTGGTGTCTTTCAAATGCCTACCAAGGTAGTGTAAAAACTACCACGAGAACTCCTGTCTGGCACCTTCCGTGGTGGAGTTGTGCATGGGGTGTGTTTGGAACATTTTGTCACCGGCCGACTCCAAAATTCAGCGTTTCCCCATCTCAGCCCAGAAAGCAGGTAGAACAACTTTTGTGGTGCCTTTCAGCTGCCTACCAAGGTAGTGTAAAAACTACCAAGAGAACTCCTGTCTGGCACCTTCCCCGGTGGAGTTGTGCATGGGGTGTGTTTGGAACATTTTGTCACCGGCCGAGTCCAAAATTCAGCGGTTCCCCATCTCAGCCCAGAAAGCAGGAAGAACAACTTTTGTGGTGCTTTTCAGCTGCCTACCAAGGTAGTGTAAAAACTACCAGGAGAACTCCTGTCTGGCACCTTCCCCGGTGGAGTTGTGCATGGGGTGTGTTTGGAACATTTTGTCACCGGCCGACTCCAAAATTCAGCGGTTCCCCATCTCAGCCCAGAAAGCAGGTAGAACAACTTTTGTGGTGTCTTTCAGCTGCCTACCAAGGTAGTGTAAAAACTACCAGGAGAACTCCTGTCTGGCACCTTCCCCGGTGGAGTTGTGCATGGGGTGTGTTTGGAACATTTTGTCACCGGCCGAGTCCAAAATTCAGCGGTTCCCCATCTCAGCCCAGAAAGCAGGAAGAACAACTTTTGTGGTGCCTTTCAAATGCCTACCAAGGTAGTGTAAAAACTACCAGGAGAACTCCTGTCTGGCACCTTCCCCGGTGGAGTTGTGCATGGGGTGTGTTTGGAACATTTTGTCACCGGCCGACTCCAAAATTCAGCGATTCCCCATCTCAGCCCAGAAAGCAGGTAGAACAACTTTTGTGGTGTCTTTCAGATGCCTACCGGAGCAATGTAAAAACTACCAGGAGAACTCCTGTCTGGCACCTTCCCCGGTGGAGTTGTGCATGGGGTGTGTTTGGAACATTTTGTCACCGGCCGAGTCCAAAATTCAGCGGTTCCCCATCTCAGCCCAGAAAGCAGGTAGAACAACTTTTGTCGTGTCTTTCAGATGCCTACCAAGGTAGTGTAAAAACTACCACGAGAACTCCTGTCTGGCACCTTCCGTGGTGGAGTTGTGCATGGGGTGTGTTTGGAACATTTTGTCACCGGCCGAGTCCAAAATTCAGCGGTTCCCCATCTCAGCCCAGAAAGCAGGTAGAACAACTTTTGTGGTGTCTTTCAGCTGCCTACCAAGGTAGTGTAAAAACTACCAGGAGAACTCCTGTCTGGCACCTTCCCCGGTGGAGTTGTGCATGGGGTGTGTTTGGAACATTTTGTCACCGGCCGAGTCCAAAATTCAGCGGTTCCCCATCTCAGCCCAGAAAGCAGGTAGAACAACTTTTGTGGTGTCTTTCAAATGCCTACCAAGGTAGTGTAAAAACTACCACGAGAACTCCTGTCTGGCACCTTCCGTGGTGGAGTTGTGCATGGGGTGTGTTTGGAACATTTTGTCACCGGCCGAGTCCAAAATTCAGCGTTTCCCCATCTCAGCCCAGAAAGCAGGTAGAACAACTTTTGTGGTGCCTTTCAGCTGCCTACCAAGGTAGTGTAAAAACTACCAAGAGAACTCCTGTCTGGCACCTTCCCCGGTGGAGTTGTGCATGGGGTGTGTTTGGAACATTTTGTCACCGGCCGAGTCCAAAATTCAGCGGTTCCCCATCTCAGCCCAGAAAGCAGGAAGAACAACTTTTGTGGTGCTTTTCAGCTGCCTACCAAGGTAGTGTAAAAACTACCAGGAGAACTCCTGTCTGGCACCTTCCCCGGTGGAGTTGTGCATGGGGTGTGTTTGGAACATTTTGTCACCGGCCGAGTCCAAAATTCAGCGTTTCCCCATCTCAGCCCAGAAAGCAGGTAGAACAACTTTTGTGGTGCCTTTCAGCTGCCTACCAAGGTAGTGTAAAAACTACCAGGAGAACTCCTGTCTGGCACCTTCCCCGGTGGAGTTGTGCATGGGGTGTGTTTGGAACATTTTGTCACCGGCCGACTCCAAAATTCAGCTGTTCCCCATCTCAGCCCACAAAGCAGGTACAACTTCTTTTCTTGTGCCTTTCAGCTGACTACCAAGGTAGTTTAAAAACTACCAACAGAATTCGTTCCTGGCACCTTCCCCGGTGGAGTTTTGCATGGGGTGTCTGTGGAACATTTTGTCACCGGCCGAGTCCAAAATTCAGCGATTCCCCATCTCAGCCCAGAAAGCAGGTAGAACAACTTTTGTGGTGTCTTTCAGATGCCTACCAAGGTAGTGTAAAAACTACCAGGAGAACTCCTGTCTGGCACCTTCCCCGGTGGAGTTGTGCATGGGGTGTGTTTGGAACATTTTGTCACCGGCCGACTCCAAAATTCAGCGGTTCCCCATCTCAGCCCAGAAAGCAGGAAGAACAACTTTTGTGGTGCCTTTCAGCTGCCTACCAAGGTAGTGTAAAAACTACCAGGAGAACTCCTGTCTGGCACCTTCCCCGGTGGAGTTGTGCATGGGGTGTGTTTGGAACATTTTGTCACCAGCCGAGTCCAAAATTCAGCGTTTCCCCATCTCAGCCCAGAAAGCAGGTAGAACAACTTTTGTGGTGCCTTTCAGCTGCTTACCAAGGTAGTGTAAAAACTACCAGGAGAACTCCTGCCTGGCACCTTCCCCGGTGGAGTTGTGCATGGGGTGTGTTTGGAACATTTTGTCACCAGCCGAGTCCAAAATTCAGCGGTTCCCCATCTCAGCCCAGAAAGCAGGTAGAACAACTTTTGTGGTCCCTTTCAGCTGCCTACCAAGGTAGTGTAAAAACTACCAGGAGAACTCCTGTCTGGCACCTTCCCCGGTGGAGTTGTGCATGGGGTGTGTTTGGAACATTTTGTCACCGGCCGACTCCAAAATTCAGCGATTCCCCATCTCAGCCCACAAAGCAGGTAGAACAACTTTTGTGGTGTCTTTCAGATGCCTACCGGAGCAATGTAAAAACTACCAGGAGAACTCCTGTCTGGCACCTTCCCCGGTGGAGTTGTGCATGGGGTGTGTTTGGAACATTTTGTCACCGGCCGAGTCCAAAATTCAGCGGTTCCCCATCTCAGCCCAGAAAGCAGGTAGAACAACTTTTGTCGTGTCTTTCAGATGCCTACCAAGGTAGTGTAAAAACTACCACGAGAACTCCTGTCTGGCACCTTCCGTGGTGGAGTTGTGCATGGGGTGTGTTTGGAACATTTTGTCACCGGCCGAGTCCAAAATTCAGCGGTTCCCCATCTCAGCCCAGAAAGCAGGTAGAACAAGTTTTGTGGTGTCTTTCAGCTGCCTACCAAGGTAGTGTAAAAACTACCAGGAGAACTCCTGTCTGGCACCTTCCCCGGTGGAGTTGTGCATGGGGTGTGTTTGGAACATTTTGTCACCGGCCGAGTCCAAAATTCAGCGGTTCCCCATCTCAGCCCAGAAAGCAGGTAGAACAACTTTTGTGGTGTCTTTCAAATGCCTACCAAGGTAGTGTAAAAACTACCAGGAGAACTCCTGTCTGGCACCTTCCGTGGTGGAGTTGTGCATGGGGTGTGTTTGGAACATTTTGTCACCGGCCGAGTCCAAAATTCAGCGTTTCCCCATCTCAGCCCAGAAAGCAGGTAGAACAACTTTTGTGGTGCCTTTCAGCTGCCTACCAAGGTAGTGTAAAAACTACCAAGAGAACTCCTGTCTGGCACCTTCCCCGGTGGAGTTGTGCATGGGGTGTGTTTGGAACATTTTGTCACCGGCCGACTCCAAAATTCAGCGGTTCCCCATCTCAGCCCAGAAAGCAGGTAGAACAACTTTTGTGGTGTCTTTCAGATGCCTACCAAGGTAGTGTAAAAACTACCAAGAGAACTCCTGTCTGGCACCTTCCCCGGTGGAGTTGGGCATGGGGTGTGTTTGGAACATTTTGTCACCGGCCGAGTCCAAAATTCAGCGATTCCCCATCTCAGCCCAGAAAGCAGGTAGAACAACTTTTGTGGTGTCTTTCAGATGCCTACCAAGGTAGTGTAAAAACTACCAAGAGAACTCCTGTCTGGCACCTTCCCCGGTGGAGTTGTGCATGGGGTGTGTTTGGAACATTTTGTCACCGGCCGACTCCAAAATTCAGCGGTTCCCCATCTCAGCCCAGAAAGCAGGTAGAACAACTTTTGTGGTGTCTTTCAGATGCCTACCAAGGTAGTGTAAAAACTACCAGGAGAACTCCTGTCTGGCACCTTCCCCGGTGGAGTTGTGCATGGGGTGTGTTTGGAACATTTTGTCACCGGCCGACTCCAAAATTCAGCGGTTCCCCATCTCAGCCCAGAAAGCAGGAAGAACAACTTTTGTGGTGCCTTTCAGCTGCCTACCAAGGTAGTGTAAAAACTACCAGGAGAACTCCTGTCTGGCACCTTCCCCGGTGGAGTTGTGCATGGGGTGTGTTTGGAACATTTTGTCACCAGCCGAGTCCAAAATTCAGCGGTTCCCCATCTCAGCCCACAAAGCAGGTAGAACAACTTTTGTCGTGTCTTTCAGCTGCCTACCAAGGTAGTGTAAAAACTACCAGGAGAACTCCTGTCTGGCACCTTCCCCGGTGGAGTTGTGCATGGGGTGTGTTTGGAACATTTTGTCACCGGCCGACTCCAAAATTCAGCGGTTCCCCATCTCAGCCCAGAAAGCAGGAAGAACAACTTTTGTGGTGCCTTTCAAATGCCTACCAAGGTAGTGTAAAAACTACCAGGAGAACTCCTGTCTGGCACCTTCCCCGGTGGAGTTGTGCATGGGGTGTGTTTGGAACATTTTGTCACCGGCCGAGTCCAAAATTCAGCGATTCCCCATCTCAGCCCAGAAAGCAGGAAGAACAACTTTTGTGGTGCCTTTCAAATGCCTACCAAGGTAGTGTAAAAACTACCACGAGAACTCCTGTCTGGCACCTTCCCCGGTGGAGTTGTGCATGGGGTGTGTTTGGAACATTTTGTCACCAGCCGACTCCAAAATTCAGCGTTTCCCCATCTCAGCCCAGAAAGCAGGTAGAACAACTTTTGTGGTGTCTTTCAGATGCCTACCAAGGTAGTGTAAAAACTACCAAGAGAACTCCTGTCTGGCACCTTCCCCGGTGGAGTTGTGCATGGGGTGTGTTTGGAACATTTTGTCACCGGCCGAGTCCAAAATTCAGCGATTCCCCATCTCAGCCCAGAAAGCAGGTAGAACAACTTTTGTGGTGTCTTTCAGATGCCTACCGGAGCAATGTAAAAACTACCAGGAGAACTCCTGTCTGGCACCTTCCCCGGTGGAGTTTTGCATGGGGTGTGTTTGGAACATTTTGTCACCGGCCGACTCCAAAATTCAGCGATTCCCCATCTCAGCCCAGAAAGCAGGTAGAACAACTTTTGTGGTGTCTTTCAGATGCCTACCAAGGTAGTGTAAAAACTACCAAGAGAACTCCTGTCTGGCACCTTCCCCGGTGGAGTTGTGCATGGGGTGTGTTTGGAACATTTTGTCACCGGCCGATTCCAAAATTCAGCGGTTCCCCATCTCAGCCCAGAAAGCAGGAAGAACAACTTTTGTGGTGCCTTTCAGCTGCCTACCAAGGTAGTGTAAAAACTACCAAGAGAACTCCTGTCTGGCACCTTCCCCGGTGGAGTTGTGCAGGGGGTGTGTTTGGAACATTTTGTCACCAGCCGAGTCCAAAATTCAGCGGTTCCCCATCTCAGCCCAGAAAGCAGGTAGAACAACTTTTGTGGTCCCTTTCAGCTGCCTACCAAGGTAGTGTAAAAACTACCAGGAGAACTCCTGTCTGGCACCTTCCCCGGTGGAGTTGTGCATGGGGTGTGTTTGGAACATTTTGTCACCGGCCGACTCCAAATTTCAGCGATTCCCCATCTCAGCCCACAAAGCAGGTAGAACAACTTTTGTGGTGTCTTTCAGATGCCTACCGGAGCAATGTAAAAACTACCAGGAGAACTCCTGTCTGGCACCTTCCCCGGTGGAGTTTTGCATGGGGTGTGTTTGGAACATTTTGTCACCGGCCGAGTCCAAAATTCAGCGGTTCCCCATCTCAGCCCAGAAAGCAGGTAGAACAAGTTTTGTGGTGTCTTTCAGCTGCCTACCAAGGTAGTGTAAAAACTACCAGGAGAACTCCTGTCTGGCACCTTCCCCGGTGGAGTTGTGCATGGGGTGTGTTTGGAACATTTTGTCACCGGCCGAGTCCAAAATTCAGCGGTTCCCCATCTCAGCCCAGAAAGCAGGTAGAACAACTTTTGTGGTGTCTTTCAAATGCCTACCAAGGTAGTGTAAAAACTACCAGGAGAACTCCTGTCTGGCACCTTCCGTGGTGGAGTTGTGCATGGGGTGTGTTTGGAACATTTTGTCACCGGCCGAGTCCAAAATTCAGCGTTTCCCCATCTCAGCCCAGAAAGCAGGTAGAACAACTTTTGTGGTGCCTTTCAGCTGCCTACCAAGGTAGTGTAAAAACTACCAAGAGAACTCCTGTCTGGCACCTTCCCCGGTGGAGTTGTGCATGGGGTGTGTTTGGAACATTTTGTCACCGGCCGACTCCAAAATTCAGCGGTTCCCCATCTCAGCCCAGAAAGCAGGTAGAACAACTTTTGTGGTGTCTTTCAGATGCCTACCAAGGTAGTGTAAAAACTACCAAGAGAACTCCTGTCTGGCACCTTCCCCGGTGGAGTTGGGCATGGGGTGTGTTTGGAACATTTTGTCACCGGCCGAGTCCAAAATTCAGCGATTCCCCATCTCAGCCCAGAAAGCAGGTAGAACAACTTTTGTGGTGTCTTTCAGATGCCTACCAAGGTAGTGTAAAAACTACCAAGAGAACTCCTGTCTGGCACCTTCCCCGGTGGAGTTGTGCATGGGGTGTGTTTGGAACATTTTGTCACCGGCCGACTCCAAAATTCAGCGGTTCCCCATCTCAGCCCAGAAAGCAGGTAGAACAAGTTTTGTGGTGTCTTTCAGCTGCCTACCAAGGTAGTGTAAAAACTACCAGGAGAACTCCTGTCTGGCACCTTCCCCGGTGGAGTTGTGCATGGGGTGTGTTTGGAACATTTTGTCACCGGCCGACTCCAAAATTCAGCGGTTCCCCATCTCAGCCCAGAAAGCAGGAAGAACAACTTTTGTGGTGCCTTTCAGCTGCCTACCAAGGTAGTGTAAAAACTACCAGGAGAACTCCTGTCTGGCACCTTCCCCGGTGGAGTTGTGCATGGGGTGTGTTTGGAACATTTTGTCACCAGCCGAGTCCAAAATTCAGCGGTTCCCCATCTCAGCCCACAAAGCAGGTAGAACAACTTTTGTCGTGTCTTTCAGCTGCCTACCAAGGTAGTGTAAAAACTACCAGGAGAACTCCTGTCTGGCACCTTCCCCGGTGGAGTTGTGCATGGGGTGTGTTTGGAACATTTTGTCACCGGCCGACTCCAAAATTCAGCGGTTCCCCATCTCAGCCCAGAAAGCAGGAAGAACAACTTTTGTGGTGCCTTTCAAATGCCTACCAAGGTAGTGTAAAAACTACCAGGAGAACTCCTGTCTGGCACCTTCCCCGGTGGAGTTGTGCATGGGGTGTGTTTGGAACATTTTGTCACCGGCCGAGTCCAAAATTCAGCGATTCCCCATCTCAGCCCAGAAAGCAGGAAGAACAACTTTTGTGGTGCCTTTCAAATGCCTACCAAGGTAGTGTAAAAACTACCACGAGAACTCCTGTCTGGCACCTTCCCCGGTGGAGTTGTGCATGGGGTGTGTTTGGAACATTTTGTCACCAGCCGACTCCAAAATTCAGCGTTTCCCCATCTCAGCCCAGAAAGCAGGTAGAACAACTTTTGTGGTGTCTTTCAGATGCCTACCAAGGTAGTGTAAAAACTACCAAGAGAACTCCTGTCTGGCACCTTCCCCGGTGGAGTTGTGCATGGGGTGTGTTTGGAACATTTTGTCACCGGCCGAGTCCAAAATTCAGCGATTCCCCATCTCAGCCCAGAAAGCAGGTAGAACAACTTTTGTGGTGTCTTTCAGATGCCTACCGGAGCAATGTAAAAACTACCAGGAGAACTCCTGTCTGGCACCTTCCCCGGTGGAGTTTTGCATGGGGTGTGTTTGGAACATTTTGTCACCGGCCGACTCCAAAATTCAGCGATTCCCCATCTCAGCCCAGAAAGCAGGTAGAACAACTTTTGTGGTGTCTTTCAGATGCCTACCAAGGTAGTGTAAAAACTACCAAGAGAACTCCTGTCTGGCACCTTCCCCGGTGGAGTTGTGCATGGGGTGTGTTTGGAACATTTTGTCACCGGCCGAGTCCAAAATTCAGCGGTTCCCCATCTCAGCCCAGAAAGCAGGAAGAACAACTTTTGTGGTGCCTTTCAGCTGCCTACCAAGGTAGTGTAAAAACTACCAAGAGAACTCCTGTCTGGCACCTTCCCCGGTGGAGTTGTGCAGGGGGTGTGTTTGGAACATTTTGTCACCAGCCGAGTCCAAAATTCAGCGGTTCCCCATCTCAGCCCAGAAAGCAGGTAGAACAACTTTTGTGGTCCCTTTCAGCTGCCTACCAAGGTAGTGTAAAAACTACCAGGAGAACTCCTGTCTGGCACCTTCCCCGGTGGAGTTGTGCATGGGGTGTGTTTGGAACATTTTGTCACCGGCCGACTCCAAATTTCAGCGATTCCCCATCTCAGCCCACAAAGCAGGTAGAACAACTTTTGTGGTGTCTTTCAGATGCCTACCGGAGCAATGTAAAAACTACCAGGAGAACTCCTGTCTGGCACCTTCCCCGGTGGAGTTTTGCATGGGGTGTGTTTGGAACATTTTGTCACCGGCCGAGTCCAAAATTCAGCGGTTCCCCATCTCAGCCCAGAAAGCAGGAAGAACAACTTTTGTGGTGCCTTTCAGCTGCCTACCAAGGTAGTGTAAAAACTACCAAGAGAACTCCTGTCTGGCACCTTCCCCGGTGGAGTTGTGCATGGGGTGTGTTTGGAACATTTTGTCACCGTCCGACTCCAAAATTCAGCGGTTCCCCATCTCAGCCCAGAAAGCAGGAAGAACAACTTTTGTGGTGCCTTTCAGCTGCCTACCAAGGTAGTGTAAAAACTACCAGGAGAACTCCTGTCTGGCACCTTCCCCGGTGGAGTTGTGCATGGGGTGTGTTTGGAACATTTTGTCACCAGCCGACTCCAAAATTCAGCGTTTCCCCATCTCAGCCCAGAAAGCAGGTAGAACAACTTTTGTGGTGCCTTTCAGCTGCCTACCAAGGTAGTGTAAAAACTACCAGGAGAACTCCTGTCTGGCACCTTCCCCGGTGGAGTTGTGCATGGGGTGTTTGGAACATTTTGTCACCGGCCGAGTCCAAAATTCAGCGATTCCCCATCTCAGCCCAGAAAGCAGGTAGAACAACTTTTGTGGTGTCTTTCAGCTGCCTACCAAGGTAGTGTAAAAACTACCAGGAGAACTCCTGTCTGGCACCTTCCCCGGTGGAGTTGTGCAGGGGGTGTGTTTGGAACATTTTGTCACCGGCCGAGTCCAAAATTCAGCGGTTCCCCATCTCAGCCCAGAAAGCAGGTAGAACAACTTTTGTCGTGTCTTTCAGATGCCTACCAAGGTAGTGTAAAAACTACCAGGAGAACTCCTGTCTGGCACCTTCCCCGGTGGAGTTGTGCATGGGGTGTGTTTGGAACATTTTGTCACCAGCCGAGTCCAAAATTCAGCGTTTCCCCATCTCAGCCCAGAAAGCAGGTAAAACAACTTTTGTGGTGCCTTTCAGCTGCCTACCAAGGTAGTGTAAAAACTACCAAGAGAACTCCTGTCTGGCACCTTCCCCGGTGGAATTGTGCATGGGGTGTGTTTGGAACATTTTGTCACCGGCCGACTCCAAAATTCAGCGGTTCCCCATCTCAGCCCAGAAAGCAGGAAGAACAACTTTTGTGGTGCCTTTCAAATGCCTACCAAGGTAGTGTAAAAACTACCAGGAGAACTCCTGTCTGGCACCTTCCCCGGTGGAGTTGTGCATGGGGTGTGTTTGGAACATTTTGTCACCGGCCGACTCCAAATTTCAGCGATTCCCCATCTCAGCCCACAAAGCAGGTAGAACAACTTTTGTGGTGTCTTTCAGATGCCTACCGGAGCAATGTAAAAACTACCAGGAGAACTCCTGTCTGGCTCCTTCCCCGGTGGAGTTGTGCATGGGGTGTGTTTGGAACATTTTGTCACCAGCCGACTCCAAAATTCAGCGTTTCCCCATCTCAGCCCAGAAAGCAGGTAGAACAACTTTTGTGGTGTCTTTCAGATGCCTACCAAGGTAGTGTAAAAACTACCAAGAGAACTCCTGTCTGGCACCTTCCCCGGTGGAGTTGTGCATGGGGTGTGTTTGGAACATTTTGTCACCGGCCGACTCCAAAATTCAGCGGTTCCCCATCTCAGCCCAGAAAGCAGGAAGAACAACTTTTGTGGTGCCTTTCAGCTGCCTACCAAGGTAGTGTAAAAACTACCAGGAGAACTCCTGTCTGGCACCTTCCCCGGTGGAGTTGTGCATGGGGTGTGTTTGGAACATTTTGTCACCAGCCGAGTCCAAAATTCAGCGTTTCCCCATCTCAGCCCAGAAAGCAGGTAGAACAACTTTTGTGGTGCCTTTCAGCTGCTTACCAAGGTAGTGTAAAAACTACCAGGAGAACTCCTGCCTGGCACCTTCCCCGGTGGAGTTGTGCATGGGGTGTGTTTGGAACATTTTGTCACCAGCCGAGTCCAAAATTCAGCGGTTCCCCATCTCAGCCCACAAAGCAGGTAGAACAACTTTTGTCGTGTCTTTCAGCTGCCTACCAAGGTAGTGTAAAAACTACCAGGAGAACTCCTGTCTGGCACCTTCCCCGGTGGAGTTGTGCATGGGGTGTGTTTGGAACATTTTGTCACCGGCCGACTCCAAAATTCAGCGGTTCCCCATCTCAGCCCAGAAAGCAGGAAGAACAACTTTTGTGGTGCCTTTCAAATGCCTACCAAGGTAGTGTAAAAACTACCAGGAGAACTCCTGTCTGGCACCTTCCCCGGTGGAGTTGTGCATGGGGTGTGTTTGGAACATTTTGTCACCGGCCGAGTCCAAAATTCAGCGATTCCCCATCTCAGCCCAGAAAGCAGGAAGAACAACTTTTGTGGTGCCTTTCAAATGCCTACCAAGGTAGTGTAAAAACTACCACGAGAACTCCTGTCTGGCACCTTCCCCGGTGGAGTTGTGCATGGGGTGTGTTTGGAACATTTTGTCACCAGCCGACTCCAAAATTCAGCGTTTCCCCATCTCAGCCCAGAAAGCAGGTAGAACAACTTTTGTGGTGTCTTTCAGATGCCTACCAAGGTAGTGTAAAAACTACCAAGAGAACTCCTGTCTGGCACCTTCCCCGGTGGAGTTGTGCATGGGGTGTGTTTGGAACATTTTGTCACCGGCCGAGTCCAAAATTCAGCGATTCCCCATCTCAGCCCAGAAAGCAGGTAGAACAACTTTTGTGGTGTCTTTCAGATGCCTACCGGAGCAATGTAAAAACTACCAGGAGAACTCCTGTCTGGCACCTTCCCCGGTGGAGTTTTGCATGGGGTGTGTTTGGAACATTTTGTCACCGGCCGACTCCAAAATTCAGCGATTCCCCATCTCAGCCCAGAAAGCAGGTAGAACAACTTTTGTGGTGTCTTTCAGATGCCTACCAAGGTAGTGTAAAAACTACCAAGAGAACTCCTGTCTGGCACCTTCCCCGGTGGAGTTGTGCATGGGGTGTGTTTGGAACATTTTGTCACCGGCCGAGTCCAAAATTCAGCGGTTCCCCATCTCAGCCCAGAAAGCAGGAAGAACAACTTTTGTGGTGCCTTTCAGCTGCCTACCAAGGTAGTGTAAAAACTACCAAGAGAACTCCTGTCTGGCACCTTCCCCGGTGGAGTTGTGCAGGGGGTGTGTTTGGAACATTTTGTCACCAGCCGAGTCCAAAATTCAGCGGTTCCCCATCTCAGCCCAGAAAGCAGGTAGAACAACTTTTGTGGTCCCTTTCAGCTGCCTACCAAGGTAGTGTAAAAACTACCAGGAGAACTCCTGTCTGGCACCTTCCCCGGTGGAGTTGTGCATGGGGTGTGTTTGGAACATTTTGTCACCGGCCGACTCCAAATTTCAGCGATTCCCCATCTCAGCCCACAAAGCAGGTAGAACAACTTTTGTGGTGTCTTTCAGATGCCTACCGGAGCAATGTAAAAACTACCAGGAGAACTCCTGTCTGGCACCTTCCCCGGTGGAGTTTTGCATGGGGTGTGTTTGGAACATTTTGTCACCGGCCGAGTCCAAAATTCAGCGGTTCCCCATCTCAGCCCAGAAAGCAGGAAGAACAACTTTTGTGGTGCCTTTCAGCTGCCTACCAAGGTAGTGTAAAAACTACCAAGAGAACTCCTGTCTGGCACCTTCCCCGGTGGAGTTGTGCATGGGGTGTGTTTGGAACATTTTGTCACCGTCCGACTCCAAAATTCAGCGGTTCCCCATCTCAGCCCAGAAAGCAGGAAGAACAACTTTTGTGGTGCCTTTCAGCTGCCTACCAAGGTAGTGTAAAAACTACCAGGAGAACTCCTGTCTGGCACCTTCCCCGGTGGAGTTGTGCATGGGGTGTGTTTGGAACATTTTGTCACCAGCCGACTCCAAAATTCAGCGTTTCCCCATCTCAGCCCAGAAAGCAGGTAGAACAACTTTTGTGATGTCTTTCAGATGCCTACCAAGGTAGTGTAAAAACTACTAAGACAACTCCTGTCTGGCACCTTCCCCGGTGGAGTTGTGCATGGGGTGTTTGGAACATTTTGTCACCGGCCGAGTCCAAAATTCAGCGATTCCCCATCTCAGCCCAGAAAGCAGGTAGAACAACTTTTGTGGTGTCTTTCAGCTGCCTACCAAGGTAGTGTAAAAACTACCAGGAGAACTCCTGTCTGGCACCTTCCCCGGTGGAGTTGTGCAGGGGGTGTGTTTGGAACATTTTGTCACCGGCCGAGTCCAAAATTCAGCGGTTCCCCATCTCAGCCCAGAAAGCAGGTAGAACAACTTTTGTCGTGTCTTTCAGATGCCTACCAAGGTAGTGTAAAAACTACCAGGAGAACTCCTGTCTGGCACCTTCCCCGGTGGAGTTGTGCATGGGGTGTGTTTGGAACATTTTGTCACCAGCCGAGTCCAAAATTCAGCGTTTCCCCATCTCAGCCCAGAAAGCAGGTAAAACAACTTTTGTGGTGCCTTTCAGCTGCCTACCAAGGTAGTGTAAAAACTACCAAGAGAACTCCTGTCTGGCACCTTCCCCGGTGGAATTGTGCATGGGGTGTGTTTGGAACATTTTGTCACCGGCCGACTCCAAAATTCAGCGTTTCCCCATCTCAGCCCAGAAAGCAGGTAAAACAACTTTTGTGGTGCCTTTCAGCTGCCTACCAAGGTAGTGTAAAAACTACCAAGAGAACTCCTGTCTGGCACCTTCCCCGGTGGAATTGTGCATGGGGTGTGTTTGGAACATTTTGTCACCGGCCGACTCCAAAATTCAGCGGTTCCCCATCTCAGCCCAGAAAGCAGGAAGAACAACTTTTGTGGTGCCTTTCAAATGCCTACCAAGGTAGTGTAAAAACTACCAGGAGAACTCCTGTCTGGCACCTTCCCCGGTGGAGTTGTGCATGGGGTGTGTTTGGAACATTTTGTCACCGGCCGACTCCAAATTTCAGCGATTCCCCATCTCAGCCCACAAAGCAGGTAGAACAACTTTTGTGGTGTCTTTCAGATGCCTACCGGAGCAATGTAAAAACTACCAGGAGAACTCCTGTCTGGCTCCTTCCCCGGTGGAGTTGTGCATGGGGTGTGTTTGGAACATTTTGTCACCGGCCGACTCCAAAATTCAGCGTTTCCCCATCTCAGCCCAGAAAGCAGGTAGAACAACTTTTGTGGTGTCTTTCAGATGCCTACCAAGGTAGTGTAAAAACTACCAAGAGAACTCCTGTCTGGCACCTTCCCCGGTGGAGTTGTGCATGGGGTGTGTTTGGAACATTTTGTCACCGGCCGAGTCCAAAATTCAGCGGTTCCCCATCTCAGCCCAGAAAGCAGGAAGAACAACTTTTGTGGTGCCTTTCAGCTGCCTACCAAGGTAGTGTAAAAACTACCAAGAGAACTCCTGTCTGGCACCTTCCCCGGTGGAGTTGTGCAGGGGGTGTGTTTGGAACATTTTGTCACCAGCCGAGTCCAAAATTCAGCGGTTCCCCATCTCAGCCCAGAAAGCAGGTAGAACAACTTTTGTGGTCCCTTTCAGCTGCCTACCAAGGTAGTGTAAAAACTACCAGGAGAACTCCTGTCTGGCACCTTCCCCGGTGGAGTTGTGCATGGGGTGTGTTTGGAACATTTTGTCACCGGCCGACTCCAAATTTCAGCGATTCCCCATCTCAGCCCACAAAGCAGGTAGAACAACTTTTGTGGTGTCTTTCAGATGCCTACCGGAGCAATGTAAAAACTACCAGGAGAACTCCTGTCTGGCACCTTCCCCGGTGGAGTTTTGCATGGGGTGTGTTTGGAACATTTTGTCACCGGCCGAGTCCAAAATTCAGCGGTTCCCCATCTCAGCCCAGAAAGCAGGAAGAACAACTTTTGTGGTGCCTTTCAGCTGCCTACCAAGGTAGTGTAAAAACTACCAAGAGAACTCCTGTCTGGCACCTTCCCCGGTGGAGTTGTGCATGGGGTGTGTTTGGAACATTTTGTCACCGTCCGACTCCAAAATTCAGCGGTTCCCCATCTCAGCCCAGAAAGCAGGAAGAACAACTTTTGTGGTGCCTTTCAGCTGCCTACCAAGGTAGTGTAAAAACTACCAGGAGAACTCCTGTCTGGCACCTTCCCCGGTGGAGTTGTGCATGGGGTGTGTTTGGAACATTTTGTCACCAGCCGACTCCAAAATTCAGCGTTTCCCCATCTCAGCCCAGAAAGCAGGTAGAACAACTTTTGTGATGTCTTTCAGATGCCTACCAAGGTAGTGTAAAAACTACTAAGACAACTCCTGTCTGGCACCTTCCCCGGTGGAGTTGTGCATGGGGTGTTTGGAACATTTTGTCACCGGCCGAGTCCAAAATTCAGCGATTCCCCATCTCAGCCCAGAAAGCAGGTAGAACAACTTTTGTGGTGTCTTTCAGCTGCCTACCAAGGTAGTGTAAAAACTACCAGGAGAACTCCTGTCTGGCACCTTCCCCGGTGGAGTTGTGCAGGGGGTGTGTTTGGAACATTTTGTCACCGGCCGAGTCCAAAATTCAGCGGTTCCCCATCTCAGCCCAGAAAGCAGGTAGAACAACTTTTGTCGTGTCTTTCAGATGCCTACCAAGGTAGTGTAAAAACTACCAGGAGAACTCCTGTCTGGCACCTTCCCCGGTGGAGTTGTGCATGGGGTGTGTTTGGAACATTTTGTCACCAGCCGAGTCCAAAATTCAGCGTTTCCCCATCTCAGCCCAGAAAGCAGGTAAAACAACTTTTGTGGTGCCTTTCAGCTGCCTACCAAGGTAGTGTAAAAACTACCAAGAGAACTCCTGTCTGGCACCTTCCCCGGTGGAATTGTGCATGGGGTGTGTTTGGAACATTTTGTCACCGGCCGACTCCAAAATTCAGCGTTTCCCCATCTCAGCCCAGAAAGCAGGTAAAACAACTTTTGTGGTGCCTTTCAGCTGCCTACCAAGGTAGTGTAAAAACTACCAAGAGAACTCCTGTCTGGCACCTTCCCCGGTGGAATTGTGCATGGGGTGTGTTTGGAACATTTTGTCACCGGCCGACTCCAAAATTCAGCGGTTCCCCATCTCAGCCCAGAAAGCAGGAAGAACAACTTTTGTGGTGCCTTTCAAATGCCTACCAAGGTAGTGTAAAAACTACCAGGAGAACTCCTGTCTGGCACCTTCCCCGGTGGAGTTGTGCATGGGGTGTGTTTGGAACATTTTGTCACCGGCCGACTCCAAATTTCAGCGATTCCCCATCTCAGCCCACAAAGCAGGTAGAACAACTTTTGTGGTGTCTTTCAGATGCCTACCGGAGCAATGTAAAAACTACCAGGAGAACTCCTGTCTGGCTCCTTCCCCGGTGGAGTTGTGCATGGGGTGTGTTTGGAACATTTTGTCACCGGCCGACTCCAAAATTCAGCGTTTCCCCATCTCAGCCCAGAAAGCAGGTAGAACAACTTTTGTGGTGTCTTTCAGATGCCTACCAAGGTAGTGTAAAAACTACCAAGAGAACTCCTGTCTGGCACCTTCCCCGGTGGAGTTGTGCATGGGGTGTGTTTGGAACATTTTTTCACCGGCCGACTCCAAAATTCAGCGGTTCCCCATCTCAGCCCAGAAAGCAGGAAGAACAACTTTTGTGGTGCCTTTCAGCTGCCTACCAAGGTAGTGTAAAAACTACCAGGAGAACTCCTGTCTGGCACCTTCCCCGGTGGAGTTGTGCATGGGGTGTGTTTGGAACATTTTGTCACCAGCCGAGTCCAAAATTCAGCGTTTCCCCATCTCAGCCCAGAAAGCAGGTAGAACAACTTTTGTGGTGCCTTTCAGCTGCTTACCAAGGTAGTGTAAAAACTACCAGGAGAACTCCTGCCTGGCACCTTCCCCGGTGGAGTTGTGCATGGGGTGTGTTTGGAACATTTTGTCACCAGCCGAGTCCAAAATTCAGCGGTTCCCCATCTCAGCCCAGAAAGCAGGTAGAACAACTTTTGTGGTCCCTTTCAGCTGCCTACCAAGGTAGTGTAAAAACTACCAGGAGAACTCCTGTCTGGCACCTTCCACGGTGGAGTTGTGCATGGGGTGTGTTTGGAACATTTTGTCACCAGCCGACTCCAAAATTCAGCGATTCCCCATCTCAGCCCACAAAGCAGGTAGAACAACTTTTGTGGTGTCTTTCAGATGCCTACCGGAGCAATGTAAAAACTACCAGGAGAACTCCTGTCTGGCACCTTCCCCGGTGGAGTTTTGCATGGGGTGTGTTTGGAACATTTTGTCACCGGCCGAGTCCAAAATTCAGCGTTTCCCCATCTCAGCCCAGAAAGCAGGAAGAACAACTTTTGTGGTGCCTTTCAGCTGCCTACCAAGGTAGTGTAAAAACTACCAAGAGAACTCCTGTCTGGCACCTTCCCCGGTGGAGTTGTGCATGGGGTGTGTTTGGAACATTTTGTCACCGGCCGACTCCAAAATTCAGCGGTTCCCCATCTCAGCCCAGAAAGCAGGAAGAACAACTTTTGTGGTGCTTTTCAGCTGCCTACCAAGGTAGTGTAAAAACTACCAGGAGAACTCCTGTCTGGCACCTTCCCCGGTGGAGTTGTGCATGGGGTGTGTTTGGAACATTTTGTCACCAGCCGAGTCCAAAATTCAGCGGTTCCCCATCTCAGCCCAGAAAGCAGGAAGAACAACTTTTGTGGTGCCTTTCAGATGCCTACCAAGGTAGTGTAAAAACTACCAGGAGAACTCCTGTCTGGCACCTTCCCCGGTGGAGTTGTGCATGGGGTGTGTTTGGAACATTTTGTCACCGGCCGACTCCAAATTTCAGCGATTCCCCATCTCAGCCCAGAAAGCAGGTAGAACAACTTTTGTCGTGTCTTTCAGATGCCTACCAAGGTAGTGTAAAAACTACCAGGAGAACTCCTGTCTGGCACCTTCCCCGGTGGAGTTGTGCATGGGGTGTGTTTGGAACATTTTGTCACCAGCCGAGTCCAAAATTCAGCGTTTCCCCATCTCAGCCCAGAAAGCAGGTAAAACAACTTTTGTGGTGCCTTTCAGCTGCCTACCAAGGTAGTGTAAAAACTACCAAGAGAACTCCTGTCTGGCACCTTCCCCGGTGGAATTGTGCATGGGGTGTGTTTGGAACATTTTGTCACCGGCCGACTCCAAAATTCAGCGTTTCCCCATCTCAGCCCAGAAAGCAGGTAAAACAACTTTTGTGGTGCCTTTCAGCTGCCTACCAAGGTAGTGTAAAAACTACCAAGAGAACTCCTGTCTGGCACCTTCCCCGGTGGAATTGTGCATGGGGTGTGTTTGGAACATTTTGTCACCGGCCGACTCCAAAATTCAGCGGTTCCCCATCTCAGCCCAGAAAGCAGGAAGAACAACTTTTGTGGTGCCTTTCAAATGCCTACCAAGGTAGTGTAAAAACTACCAGGAGAACTCCTGTCTGGCACCTTCCCCGGTGGAGTTGTGCATGGGGTGTGTTTGGAACATTTTGTCACCGGCCGACTCCAAATTTCAGCGATTCCCCATCTCAGCCCACAAAGCAGGTAGAACAACTTTTGTGGTGTCTTTCAGATGCCTACCGGAGCAATGTAAAAACTACCAGGAGAACTCCTGTCTGGCTCCTTCCCCGGTGGAGTTGTGCATGGGGTGTGTTTGGAACATTTTGTCACCAGCCGACTCCAAAATTCAGCGTTTCCCCATCTCAGCCCAGAAAGCAGGTAGAACAACTTTTGTGGTGTCTTTCAGATGCCTACCAAGGTAGTGTAAAAACTACCAAGAGAACTCCTGTCTGGCACCTTCCCCGGTGGAGTTGTGCATGGGGTGTGTTTGGAACATTTTTTCACCGGCCGACTCCAAAATTCAGCGGTTCCCCATCTCAGCCCAGAAAGCAGGAAGAACAACTTTTGTGGTGCCTTTCAGCTGCCTACCAAGGTAGTGTAAAAACTACCAGGAGAACTCCTGTCTGGCACCTTCCCCGGTGGAGTTGTGCATGGGGTGTGTTTGGAACATTTTGTCACCAGCCGAGTCCAAAATTCAGCGTTTCCCCATCTCAGCCCAGAAAGCAGGTAGAACAACTTTTGTGGTGCCTTTCAGCTGCTTACCAAGGTAGTGTAAAAACTACCAGGAGAACTCCTGCCTGGCACCTTCCCCGGTGGAGTTGTGCATGGGGTGTGTTTGGAACATTTTGTCACCAGCCGAGTCCAAAATTCAGCGGTTCCCCATCTCAGCCCAGAAAGCAGGTAGAACAACTTTTGTGGTCCCTTTCAGCTGCCTACCAAGGTAGTGTAAAAACTACCAGGAGAACTCCTGTCTGGCACCTTCCACGGTGGAGTTGTGCATGGGGTGTGTTTGGAACATTTTGTCACCAGCCGACTCCAAAATTCAGCGATTCCCCATCTCAGCCCACAAAGCAGGTAGAACAACTTTTGTGGTGTCTTTCAGATGCCTACCGGAGCAATGTAAAAACTACCAGGAGAACTCCTGTCTGGCACCTTCCCCGGTGGAGTTTTGCATGGGGTGTGTTTGGAACATTTTGTCACCGGCCGAGTCCAAAATTCAGCGTTTCCCCATCTCAGCCCAGAAAGCAGGAAGAACAACTTTTGTGGTGCCTTTCAGCTGCCTACCAAGGTAGTGTAAAAACTACCAAGAGAACTCCTGTCTGGCACCTTCCCCGGTGGAGTTGTGCATGGGGTGTGTTTGGAACATTTTGTCACCGGCCGACTCCAAAATTCAGCGGTTCCCCATCTCAGCCCAGAAAGCAGGAAGAACAACTTTTGTGGTGCTTTTCAGCTGCCTACCAAGGTAGTGTAAAAACTACCAGGAGAACTCCTGTCTGGCACCTTCCCCGGTGGAGTTGTGCATGGGGTGTGTTTGGAACATTTTGTCACCAGCCGAGTCCAAAATTCAGCGGTTCCCCATCTCAGCCCAGAAAGCAGGTAGAACAACTTTTGTGGTGCCTTTCAAATGCCTACCAAGGTAGTGTAAAAACTACCAAGAGAACTCCTGTCTGGCACCTTCCCCGGTGGAGTTGTGCATGGGGTGTGTTTGGAACATTTTGTCACCGGCCGACTCCAAAATTCAGCGATTCCCCATCTCAGCCCAGAAAGCAGGTAGAACAACTTTTGTGGTGTCTTTCAGCTGCCTACCAAGGTAGTGTAAAAACTACCAGGAGAACTCCTGTCTGGCACCTTCCCCGGTGGAGTTGTGCATGGGGTGTGTTTGGAACATTTTGTCACCGGCCGAGTCCAAAATTCAGCGGTTCCCCATCTCAGCCCAGAAAGCAGGAAGAACAACTTTTGTGGTGCCTTTCAAATGCCTACCAAGGTAGTGTAAAAACTACCAGGAGAACTCCTGTCTGGCACCTTCCCCGGTGGAGTTGTGCATGGGGTGTGTTTGGAACATTTTGTCACCGGCCGACTCCAAAATTCAGCGATTCCCCATCTCAGCCCAGAAAGCAGGTAGAACAACTTTTGTGGTGTCTTTCAGATGCCTACCGGAGCAATGTAAAAACTACCAGGAGAACTCCTGTCTGGCACCTTCCCCGGTGGAGTTGTGCATGGGGTGTGTTTGGAACATTTTGTCACCGGCCGAGTCCAAAATTCAGCGGTTCCCCATCTCAGCCCAGAAAGCAGGTAGAACAACTTTTGTCGTGTCTTTCAGATGCCTACCAAGGTAGTGTAAAAACTACCACGAGAACTCCTGTCTGGCACCTTCCGTGGTGGAGTTGTGCATGGGGTGTGTTTGGAACATTTTGTCACCGGCCGAGTCCAAAATTCAGCGGTTCCCCATCTCAGCCCAGAAAGCAGGTAGAACAAGTTTTGTGGTGTCTTTCAGCTGCCTACCAAGGTAGTGTAAAAACTACCAGGAGAACTCCTGTCTGGCGCCTTCCCCGGTGGAGTTGTGCATGGGGTGTGTTTGGAACATTTTGTCACCGGCCGAGTCCAAAATTCAGCGGTTCCCCATCTCAGCCCAGAAAGCAGGTAGAACAACTTTTGTGGTGTCTTTCAAATGCCTACCAAGGTAGTGTAAAAACTACCACGAGAACTCCTGTCTGGCACCTTCCCCGGTGGAGTTGTGCATGGGGTGTGTTTGGAACATTTTGTCACCGGCCGAGTCCAAAATTCAGCGTTTCCCCATCTCAGCCCAGAAAGCAGGTAGAACAACTTTTGTGGTGCCTTTCAGCTGCCTACCAAGGTAGTGTAAAAACTACCAAGAGAACTCCTGTCTGGCACCTTCCCCGGTGGAGTTGTGCATGGGGTGTGTTTGGAACATTTTGTCACCGGCCGACTCCAAAATTCAGCGGTTCCCCATCTCAGCCCAGAAAGCAGGAAGAACAACTTTTGTGGTGCTTTTCAGCTGCCTACCAAGGTAGTGTAAAAACTACCAGGAGAACTCCTGTCTGGCACCTTCCCCGGTGGAGTTGTGCATGGGGTGTGTTTGGAACATTTTGTCACCAGCCGAGTCCAAAATTCAGCGGTTCCCCATCTCAGCCCAGAAAGCAGGTAGAACAACTTTGTGGTCCCTTTCAGCTGCCTACCAAGGTAGTGTAAAAACTACCAGGAGAACTCCTGTCTGGCACCTTCCCCGGTGGAGTTGTGCATGGGGTGTGTTTGGAACATTTTGTCACCAGCCGACTCCAAAATTCAGCGTTTCCCCATCTCAGCCCAGAAAGCAGGTAGAACAACTTTTGTGATGTCTTTCAGATGCCTACCAAGGTAGTGTAAAAACTACTAAGACAACTCCTGTCTGGCACCTTCCCCGGTGGAGTTGTGCATGGGGTGTTTGGAACATTTTGTCACCGGCCGAGTCCAAAATTCAGCGATTCCCCATCTCAGCCCAGAAAGCAGGTAGAACAACTTTTGTGGTGTCTTTCAGCTGCCTACCAAGGTAGTGTAAAAACTACCAGGAGAACTCCTGCCTGGCACCTTCCCCGGTGGAGTTGTGCATGGGGTGTGTTTGGAACATTTTGTCACCGGCCGAGTCCAAAATTCAGCGGTTCCCCATCTCAGCCCAGAAAGCAGGTAGAACAACTTTTGTCGTGTCTTTCAGATGCCTACCAAGGTAGTGTAAAAACTACCAGGAGAACTCCTGTCTGGCACCTTCCCCGGTGGAGTTGTGCATGGGGTGTGTTTGGAACATTTTGTCACCAGCCGAGTCCAAAATTCAGCGTTTCCCCATCTCAGCCCAGAAAGCAGGTAGAACAACTTTTGTGGTGCCTTTCAGCTGCCTACCAAGGTAGTGTAAAAACTACCAGGAGAACTCCTGTCTGGCACCTTCCCCGGTGGAGTTGTGCATGGGGTGTGTTTGGAACATTTTGTCACCAGCCGACTCCAAAATTCAGCGTTTCCCCATCTCAGCCCAGAAAGCAGGTAGAACAACTTTTGTGGTGTCTTTCAGATGCCTACCAAGGTAGTGTAAAAACTACCAAGAGAACTCCTGTCTGGCACCTTCCCCGGTGGAGTTGGGCATGGGGTGTGTTTGGAACATTTTGTCACCGGCCGAGTCCAAAATTCAGCGATTCCCCATCTCAGCCCACAAAGCAGGTAGAACAACTTTTGTGGTGTCTTTCAGATGCCTACCAAGGTAGTGTAAAAACTACCAAGAGAACTCCTGTCTGGCACCTTCCCCGGTGGAGTTGTGCATGGGGTGTGTTTGGAACATTTTGTCACCGGCCGACTCCAAAATTCAGCGGTTCCCCATCTCAGCCCAGAAAGCAGGTAGAACAACTTTTGTGGTCCCTTTCAGCTGCCTACCAAGGTAGTGTAAAAACTACCAGGAGAACTCCTGTCTGGCACCTTCCCCGGTGGAGTTGTGCATGGGGTGTGTTTGGAACATTTTGTCACCGGCCGACTCCAAAATTCAGCGGTTCCCCATCTCAGCCCAGAAAGCAGGAAGAACAACTTTTGTGGTGCCTTTCAGATGCCTACCAAGGTAGTGTAAAAACTACCAGGAGAACTCCTGTCTGGCACCTTCCCCGGTGGAGTTGTGCAGGGGGTGTGTTTGGAACATTTTGTCACCAGCCGAGTCCAAAATTCAGCGGTTCCCCATCTCAGCCCACAAAGCAGGTAGAACAACTTTTGTGGTCCCTTTCAGCTGCCTACCAAGGTAGTGTAAAAACTACCAGGAGAACTCCTGTCTGGCACCTTCCCCGGTGGAGTTGTGCATGGGGTGTGTTTGGAACATTTTGTCACCGGCCGACTCCAAAATTCAGCGGTTCCCCATCTCAGCCCAGAAAGCAGGAAGAAAAACTTTTGTGGTGCCTTTCAAATGCCTACCAAGGTAGTGTAAAAACTACCAGGAGAACTCCTGTCTGGCACCTTCCCCGGTGGAGTTTTGCATGGGGTGTGTTTGGAACATTTTGTCACCGGCCGAGTCCAAAATTCAGCGGTTCCCCATCTCAGCCCAGAAAGCAGGAAGAACAACTTTTGTGGTGCCTTTCAAATGCCTACCAAGGTAGTGTAAAAACTACCAGGAGAACTCCTGTCTGGCACCTTCCCCGGTGGAGTTGTGCATGGGGTGTGTTTGGAACATTTTGTCACCAGCCGACTCCAAAATTCAGCGTTTCCCCATCTCAGCCCAGAAAGCAGGTAGAACAACTTTTGTGGTGTCTTTCAGATGCCTACCAAGGTAGTGTAAAAACTACCAAGAGAACTCCTGTCTGGCACCTTCCCCGGTGGAGTTGTGCATGGGGTGTGTTTGGAACATTTTGTCACCGGCCGAGTCCAAAATTCAGCGATTCCCCATCTCAGCCCAGAAAGCAGGTAGAACAACTTTTGTGGTGTCTTTCAGATGCCTACCGGAGCAATGTAAAAACTACCAGGAGAACTCCTGTCTGGCACCTTCCCCGGTGGAGTTTTGCATGGGGTGTGTTTGGAACATTTTGTCACCGGCCGACTCCAAAATTCAGCGATTCCCCATCTCAGCCCAGAAAGCAGGTAGAACAACTTTTGTGGTGTCTTTCAGATGCCTACCAAGGTAGTGTAAAAACTACCAAGAGAACTCCTGTCTGGCACCTTCCCCGGTGGAGTTGTGCATGGGGTGTGTTTGGAACATTTTGTCACCGGCCGAGTCCAAAATTCAGCGGTTCCCCATCTCAGCCCAGAAAGCAGGAAGAACAACTTTTGTGGTGCCTTTCAGCTGCCTACCAAGGTAGTGTAAAAACTACCAGGAGAACTCCTGTCTGGCACCTTCCCCGGTGGAGTTTTGCATGGGGTGTGTTTGGAACATTTTGTCACCAGCCGACTCCAAAATTCAGCGTTTCCCCATCTCAGCCCAGAAAGCAGGTAGAACAACTTTTGTGGTGTCTTTCAGATGCCTACCAAGGTAGTGTAAAAACTACCAAGAGAACTCCTGTCTGGCACCTTCCCCGGTGGAGTTGGGCATGGGGTGTGTTTGGAACATTTTGTCACCGGCCGAGTCCAAAATTCAGCGATTCCCCATCTCAGCCCAGAAAGCAGGTAGAACAACTTTTGTGGTGTCTTTCAGCTGCCTACCAAGGTAGTGTAAAAACTACCAGGAGAACTCCTGCCTGGCACCTTCCCCGGTGGAGTTGTGCATGGGGTGTGTTTGGAACATTTTGTCACCGGCCGAGTCCAAAATTCAGCGGTTCCCCATCTCAGCCCAGAAAGCAGGTAGAACAACTTTTGTCGTGTCTTTCAGATGCCTACCAAGGTAGTGTAAAAACTACCAGGAGAACTCCTGTCTGGCACCTTCCCCGGTGGAGTTGTGCATGGGGTGTGTTTGGAACATTTTGTCACCAGCCGAGTCCAAAATTCAGCGTTTCCCCATCTCAGCCCAGAAAGCAGGTAGAACAACTTTTGTGGTGCCTTTCAGCTGCCTACCAAGGTAGTGTAAAAACTACCAGGAGAACTCCTGTCTGGCACCTTCCCCGGTGGAGTTGTGCATGGGGTGTGTTTGGAACATTTTGTCACCAGCCGACTCCAAAATTCAGCGTTTCCCCATCTCAGCCCAGAAAGCAGGTAGAACAACTTTTGTGGTGTCTTTCAGATGCCTACCAAGGTAGTGTAAAAACTACCAAGAGAACTCCTGTCTGGCACCTTCCCCGGTGGAGTTGGGCATGGGGTGTGTTTGGAACATTTTGTCACCGGCCGAGTCCAAAATTCAGCGATTCCCCATCTCAGCCCACAAAGCAGGTAGAACAACTTTTGTGGTGTCTTTCAGATGCCTACCAAGGTAGTGTAAAAACTACCAAGAGAACTCCTGTCTGGCACCTTCCCCGGTGGAGTTGTGCATGGGGTGTGTTTGGAACATTTTGTCACCGGCCGACTCCAAAATTCAGCGGTTCCCCATCTCAGCCCAGAAAGCAGGTAGAACAACTTTTGTGGTGTCTTTCAGATGCCTACCAAGGTAGTGTAAAAACTACCAGGAGAACTCCTGTCTGGCACCTTCCCCGGTGGAGTTGTGCATGGGGTGTGTTTGGAACATTTTGTCACCGGCCGACTCCAAAATTCAGCGGTTCCCCATCTCAGCCCAGAAAGCAGGAAGAACAACTTTTGTGGTGCCTTTCAGCTGCCTACCAAGGTAGTGTAAAAACTACCAGGAGAACTCCTGTCTGGCACCTTCCCCGGTGGAGTTGTGCAGGGGGTGTGTTTGGAACATTTTGTCACCAGCCGAGTCCAAAATTCAGCGGTTCCCCATCTCAGCCCACAAAGCAGGTAGAACAACTTTTGTGGTCCCTTTCAGCTGCCTACCAAGGTAGTGTAAAAACTACCAGGAGAACTCCTGTCTGGCACCTTCCCCGGTGGAGTTGTGCATGGGGTGTGTTTGGAACATTTTGTCACCGGCCGACTCCAAAATTCAGCGGTTCCCCATCTCAGCCCAGAAAGCAGGAAGAACAACTTTTGTGGTGCCTTTCAAATGCCTACCAAGGTAGTGTAAAAACTACCAGGAGAACTCCTGTCTGGCACCTTCCCCGGTGGAGTTTTGCATGGGGTGTGTTTGGAACATTTTGTCACCGGCCGAGTCCAAAATTCAGCGGTTCCCCATCTCAGCCCAGAAAGCAGGAAGAACAACTTTTGTGGTGCCTTTCAAATGCCTACCAAGGTAGTGTAAAAACTACCACGAGAACTCCTGTCTGGCACCTTCCCCGGTGGAGTTGTGCATGGGGTGTGTTTGGAACATTTTGTCACCAGCCGACTCCAAAATTCAGCGTTTCCCCATCTCAGCCCAGAAAGCAGGTAGAACAACTTTTGTGGTGTCTTTCAGATGCCTACCAAGGTAGTGTAAAAACTACCAAGAGAACTCCTGTCTGGCACCTTCCCCGGTGGAGTTGTGCATGGGGTGTGTTTGGAACATTTTGTCACCGGCCGACTCCAAAATTCAGCGGTTCCCCATCTCAGCCCAGAAAGCAGGTAGAACAACTTTTGTGGTGTCTTTCAGATGCCTACCAAGGTAGTGTAAAAACTACCAGGAGAACTCCTGTCTGGCACCTTCCCCGGTGGAGTTGTGCATGGGGTGTGTTTGGAACATTTTGTCACCGGCCGACTCCAAAATTCAGCGGTTCCCCATCTCAGCCCAGAAAGCAGGAAGAACAACTTTTGTGGTGCCTTTCAGCTGCCTACCAAGGTAGTGTAAAAACTACCAGGAGAACTCCTGTCTGGCACCTTCCCCGGTGGAGTTGTGCAGGGGGTGTGTTTGGAACATTTTGTCACCAGCCGAGTCCAAAATTCAGCGGTTCCCCATCTCAGCCCACAAAGCAGGTAGAACAACTTTTGTGGTCCCTTTCAGCTGCCTACCAAGGTAGTGTAAAAACTACCAGGAGAACTCCTGTCTGGCACCTTCCCCGGTGGAGTTGTGCATGGGGTGTGTTTGGAACATTTTGTCACCGGCCGACTCCAAAATTCAGCGGTTCCCCATCTCAGCCCAGAAAGCAGGAAGAACAACTTTTGTGGTGCCTTTCAAATGCCTACCAAGGTAGTGTAAAAACTACCAGGAGAACTCCTGTCTGGCACCTTCCCCGGTGGAGTTTTGCATGGGGTGTGTTTGGAACATTTTGTCACCGGCCGACTCCAAAATTCAGCGGTTCCCCATCTCAGCCCAGAAAGCAGGAAGAACAACTTTTGTGGTGCCTTTCAAATGCCTACCAAGGTAGTGTAAAAACTACCACGAGAACTCCTGTCTGGCACCTTCCCCGGTGGAGTTGTGCATGGGGTGTGTTTGGAACATTTTGTCACCAGCCGACTCCAAAATTCAGCGTTTCCCCATCTCAGCCCAGAAAGCAGGTAGAACAACTTTTGTGGTGTCTTTCAGATGCCTACCAAGGTAGTGTAAAAACTACCAAGAGAACTCCTGTCTGGCACCTTCCCCGGTGGAGTTGTGCATGGGGTGTGTTTGGAACATTTTGTCACCGGCCGAGTCCAAAATTCAGCGATTCCCCATCTCAGCCCAGAAAGCAGGTAGAACAACTTTTGTGGTGTCTTTCAGATGCCTACCGGAGCAATGTAAAAACTACCAGGAGAACTCCTGTCTGGCACCTTCCCCGGTGGAGTTTTGCATGGGGTGTGTTTGGAACATTTTGTCACCGGCCGACTCCAAAATTCAGCGATTCCCCATCTCAGCCCAGAAAGCAGGTAGAACAACTTTTGTGGTGTCTTTCAGATGCCTACCAAGGTAGTGTAAAAACTACCAAGAGAACTCCTGTCTGGCACCTTCCCCGGTGGAGTTGTGCATGGGGTGTGTTTGGAACATTTTGTCACCGGCCGAGTCCAAAATTCAGCGGTTCCCCATCTCAGCCCAGAAAGCAGGAAGAACAACTTTTGTGGTGCCTTTCAGCTGCCTACCAAGGTAGTGTAAAAACTACCAAGAGAACTCCTGTCTGGCACCTTCCCCGGTGGAGTTGTGCATGGGGTGTGTTTGGAACATTTTGTCACCGGCCGACTCCAAAATTCAGCGGTTCCCCATCTCAGCCCAGAAAGCAGGAAGAACAACTTTTGTGGTGCCTTTCAGCTGCCTACCAAGGTAGTGTAAAAACTACCAGGAGAACTCCTGTCTGGCACCTTCCCCGGTGGAGTTGTGCATGGGGTGTGTTTGGAACATTTTGTCACCAGCCGAGTCCAAAATTCAGCGGTTCCCCATCTCAGCCCAGAAAGCAGGTAGAACAACTTTTGTGGTCCCTTTCAGCTGCCTACCAAGGTAGTGTAAAAACTACCAGGAGAACTCCTGTCTGGCACCTTCCCCGGTGGAGTTGTGCATGGGGTGTGTTTGGAACATTTTGTCACCGGCCGACTCCAAATTTCAGCGATTCCCCATCTCAGCCCACAAAGCAGGTAGAACAACTTTTGTGGTGTCTTTCAGATGCCTACCGGAGCAATGTAAAAACTACCAGGAGAACTCCTGTCTGGCACCTTCCCCGGTGGAGTTTTGCATGGGGTGTGTTTGGAACATTTTGTCACCGGCCGAGTCCAAAATTCAGCGGTTCCCCATCTCAGCCCAGAAAGCAGGAAGAACAACTTTTGTGGTGCCTTTCAGCTGCCTACCAAGGTAGTGTAAAAACTACCAAGAGAACTCCTGTCTGGCACCTTCCCCGGTGGAGTTGTGCATGGGGTGTGTTTGGAACATTTTGTCACCGGCCGACTCCAAAATTCAGCGGTTCCCCATCTCAGCCCAGAAAGCAGGAAGAACAACTTTTGTGGTGCCTTTCAGCTGCCTACCAAGGTAGTGTAAAAACTACCAGGAGAACTCCTGTCTGGCACCTTCCCCGGTGGAGTTGTGCATGGGGTGTGTTTGGAACATTTTGTCACCAGCCGACTCCAAAATTCAGCGGTTCCCCATCTCAGCCCAGAAAGCAGGTAGAACAACTTTTGTGATGTCTTTCAGATGCCTACCAAGGTAGTGTAAAAACTACTAAGACAACTCCTGTCTGGCACCTTCCCCGGTGGAGTTGTGCATGGGGTGTTTGGAACATTTTGTCACCGGCCGAGTCCAAAATTCAGCGGTTCCCCATCTCAGCCCAGAAAGCAGGAAGAACAACTTTTGTGGTGCCTTTCAAATGCCTACCAAGGTAGTGTAAAAACTACCAGGAGAACTCCTGTCTGGCACCTTCCCCGGTGGAGTTGTGCAGGGGGTGTGTTTGGAACATTTTGTCACCGGCCGAGTCCAAAATTCAGCGGTTCCCCATCTCAGCCCAGAAAGCAGGTAGAACAACTTTTGTCGTGTCTTTCAGATGCCTACCAAGGTAGTGTAAAAACTACCAGGAGAACTCCTGTCTGGCACCTTCCCCGGTGGAGTTGTGCATGGGGTGTGTTTGGAACATTTTGTCACCAGCCGAGTCCAAAATTCAGCGTTTCCCCATCTCAGCCCAGAAAGCAGGTAAAACAACTTTTGTGGTGCCTTTCAGCTGCCTACCAAGGTAGTGTAAAAACTACCAAGAGAACTCCTGTCTGGCACCTTCCCCGGTGGAATTGTGCATGGGGTGTGTTTGGAACATTTTGTCACCGGCCGACTCCAAAATTCAGCGGTTCCCCATCTCAGCCCAGAAAGCAGGAAGAACAACTTTTGTGGTGCCTTTCAAATGCCTACCAAGGTAGTGTAAAAACTACCAGGAGAACTCCTGTCTGGCACCTTCCCCGGTGGAGTTGTGCATGGGGTGTGTTTGGAACATTTTGTCACCGGCCGACTCCAAATTTCAGCGATTCCCCATCTCAGCCCACAAAGCAGGTAGAACAACTTTTGTGGTGTCTTTCAGATGCCTACCGGAGCAATGTAAAAACTACCAGGAGAACTCCTGTCTGGCTCCTTCCCCGGTGGAGTTGTGCATGGGGTGTGTTTGGAACATTTTGTCACCAGCCGAGTCCAAAATTCAGCGTTTCCCCATCTCAGCCCAGAAAGCAGGTAGAACAACTTTTGTGGTGTCTTTCAGATGCCTACCAAGGTAGTGTAAAAACTACCAAGAGAACTCCTGTCTGGCACCTTCCCCGGTGGAGTTGTGCATGGGGTGTGTTTGGAACATTTTGTCAACGGCCGACTCCAAAATTCAGCGGTTACCCATCTCAGCCCAGAAAGCAGGTAGAACAACTTTTGTGGTGTCTTTCAGATGCCTACCGGAGCAATGTAAAAACTACCAGGAGAACTCCTGTCTGGCACCTTCCGTGGTGGAGTTGTGCATGGGGTGTGTTTGGAACATTTTGTCACCAGCCGAGTCCAAAATTCAGCGGTTCCCCATCTCAGCCCAGAAAGCAGGTAGAACAACTTTTGTGGTGCCTTTCAGCTGCCTACCAAGGTAGTGTAAAAACTACCAAGAGAACTCCTGTCTGGCACCTTCCCCGGTGGAGTTGTGCATGGGGTGTGTTTGGAACATTTTGTCACCGGCCGACTCCAAAATTCAGCGATTCCCCATCTCAGCCCAGAAAGCAGGTAGAACAACTTTTGTGGTGTCTTTCAGATGCCTACCAAGGTAGTGTAAAAACTACCAAGAGAACTCCTGTCTGGCACCTTCCCCGGTGGAGTTGTGCAGGGGGTGTGTTTGGAACATTTTGTCACCGGCCGACTCCAAAATTCAGCGGTTCCCCATCTCAGCCCAGAAAGCAGGTAGAACAACTTTTGTGGTGTCTTTCAGATGCCTACCAAGGTAGTGTAAAAACTACCAGGAGAACTCCTGTCTGGCACCTTCCCCGGTGGAGTTGTGCATGGGGTGTGTTTGGAACATTTTGTCACCAGCCGAGTCCAAAATTCAGCGTTTCCTCATCTCAGCCCAGAAAGCAGGTAGAACAACTTTTGTGGTGTCTTTCAGATGCCTACCAAGGTAGTGTAAAAACTATTAAGAGAACTCCTGTCTGGCACCTTCCCCGGTGGAGTTGTGCATGGGGTGTGTTTGGAACATTTTGTCACCAGCCGCTCCATAATTCAGCTGTTCCTCATCTCAGCCCAGAAAGCAGGTAGAACAACTTTTGTGGTGCCTTTCAGATGCCTACCAAGGTAGTGTAAAATCTACCAAGAGAACGCCTGTCTGGCACCTTCCCCGGTGGAGTTGTGCATGGGGTGTGTTTGGAACATTTTGTCACCGGCCGAGTCCAAAATTCAGCGATTCCCCATCTCAGCCCAGAAAGCAGGTAGAACAACTTTTGTGGTGTCTTTCAGATGCCTACCAAGGTAGTGTAAAAACTACCAAGAGAACTCCTGTCTGGCACCTTCCCCGGTGGAGTTGTGCAGGGGGTGTGTTTGGAACATTTTGTCACCGGCCGACTCCAAAATTCAGCGGTTCCCCATCTCAGCCCAGAAAGCAGGTAGAACAACTTTTGTGGTGTCTTTCAGATGCCTACCAAGGTAGTGTAAAAACTACCAGGAGAACTCCTGTCTGGCACCTTCCCCGGTGGAGTTGTGCATGGGGTGTGTTTGGAACATTTTGTCACCAGCCGAGTCCAAAATTCAGCGTTTCCCCATCTCAGCCCAGAAAGCAGGTAGAACAACTTTTGTGGTGTCTTTCAGATGCCTACCAAGGTAGTGTAAAAACTATTAAGAGAACTCCTGTCTGGCACCTTCCCCGGTGGAGTTGTGCATGGGGTGTCTTTGGAACATTTTGTCACCGGCCGAGTCCAAAATTCAGCTGTTCCCCATGTCAGCCCAGAAAGCAGGTAGAACGAGTTTTGTGGTGTCTTTGAGGTGCCTACCAGAGCAATGTAAAATCTATCAAGAAAACTTCTGTCTGGCACCTTCCCCGGTGGAGTTGTGCATAGGGTGTGTTTGGAACATTTTGTCACCAGCCGACTCCAAAATTCAGCGGTTCCCCATCTCAGCCCAGAAAGCAGGTAGAACAACTTTTGTGGTGTCTTTCAGGTGCCTACCAAGGTAGTGTAAAAACTATCAAGAGAACTCTTGTCTGGCACCTTCCCCGGTGGAGTTGTGCAGGGGGTGTGTTTGGAACATTTTGTCACCAGCGGAGTCCAAAATTCAGCCTTTCCCCATCTCAGCCCAGAAAGCAGGTAGAACAACTTTTGTGGTGTCTTTCAGATGCCTACCGGAGCAATGTAAAAACTACCAGAACTCCTGTCTGGCACCTTCCCCGGTGGAGTTGTGCAGGGGGTGTGTTTGGAACATTTTGTCACCAGCCGAGTCCAAAATTCAGCTGTTCCCCATCTCAGCCCAGAAAGCAGGAAGAACAACTTTTGTGGTGTCTTTCAGATGCCTACCAAGGTAGTGTAAAAACTATTAAGAGAACTCCTGTCTGGCACCTTCCCCGGTGGAGTTGTGCATGGGGTGTCTGTGGAACATTTTGTCACCGGCCGACTCCAAAATTCAGCTGTTCCCCATCTCAGCCCAGAAAGCAGGTAGAACAACTTTTGTGGTGTCTTTCAGATGCCTACCGGAGCAATGTAAAAACTACCAGGAGAACTCCTGTCTGGCACCTTCCCCGGTGGAGTTGTGCATGGGGTGTGTTTGGAACATTTTGTCACCAGCCGAGTCCAAAATTCATCTGTTCCCCATCTCAGCCCAGAAAGCAGGTAGAACAACTTTTGTGGTGTCTTTCAGATGTCTACCAAGGTAGTGTAAAAACTACCAAGAGAACTCCTGTCTGGCACCTTCCGTGGTGGAGTTGTGCATGGGGTGTGTTTGGAACATTTTGTCACCGGCCGACTCCAAAATTCAGCGGTTCCCCATCTCAGCCCACAAAGCAGGTACAACTTCTTTTCTTGTGCCTTTCAGCTGCCTACCAAGGTAGTGTAAAAACTACCAACAGAATTCGTTCCTGGCACCTTCCCCGGTGGAGTTGTGCATGGGGTGTCTGTGGAACATTTTGTCAGCAGCCGACTCCAAAATTCAGCGATTCCCCATCTCAGCCCAGAAAGCAGGTAGAACAACTTTGTGGTGTCTTTCAGATGCCTACCGGAGCAATGTAAAAACTACCAGGAGAACTCCTGTCTGGCACCTTCCCCGGTGGAGTTGTGCATGGGGTGTGTTTGGAACATTTTGTCACCAGCCGACTCCAAAATTCAGCGGTTCCCCATCTCAGCCCACAAAGCAGGTAGAACAACTTTTGTGGTGCCTTTCAGCTGCCTACCAAGGTAGTGTAAAAACTACTAAGAGAACTCCTGTCTGGCACCTTCCCCGGTGGAGTTGTGCAGGGGGTGTGTTTGGAACATTTTGTCACCAGCGGAGTCCAAAATTCAGCGTTTCCCCATCTCAGCCCAGAAAGCAGGTAGAACAACTTTTGTGGTGTCTTTCAGATGCCTACCGGAGCAATGTAAAAACTACCAGGAGAACTCCTGTCTGGCACCTTCCGTGGTGGAGTTGTGCAGGGGGTGTGTTTGGAACATTTTGTCACCAGCCGAGTCCAAAATTCAGCTGTTCCCCATCTCAGCCCAGAAAGCAGGAAGAACAACTTTTGTGGTGTCTTTCAGATGCCTACCAAGGTAGTGTAAAAACTATTAAGAGAACTCCTGTCTGGCACCTTCCCCGGTGGAGTTGTGCATGGGGTGTCTTTGGAACATTTTGTCACCGGCCGACTCCAAAATTCAGCTGTTCCCCATCTCAGCCCAGAAAGCAGGTAGAAGGAGTTTTGTGGTGTCTTTGAGGTGCCTACCAGAGCAATGTAAAATCTATCAAGAAAACTCCTGTCTGGCACCTTCCCCGGTGGAGTTGTGCATGGGGTGTGTTTGGAACATTTTGCCACCAGCCGACTCCAAAATTCAGCTGTTCCTCATCTCAGCCCAGAAAGCAGGTAGAACAACTTTTGTGGTGCCTTTCAAATGCCTACCAAGGTAGTGTAAAAACTACCAGGAGAACTCCTGTCTGGCACCTTCCCCGGTGGAGTTGTGCATGGGGTGTGTTTGGAACATTTTGTCACCGGCCGAGTCCAAAATTCAGCGGTTCCCCATCTCAGCCCAGAAAGCAGGTAGAACAACTTTTGTGGTATCTTTCAGATGCCTACCGGAGCAATGTAAAAACTACCAGGAGAACTCCTGTCTGGCACCTTCCCCGGTGGAGTTGTGCAGGGGGTGTGTTTGGAACATTTTGTCACCAGCCGAGTCCAAAATTCAGCTGTTCCCCATCTCAGCCCACAAAGCAGGTACAACAACTTTTCTTGTGCCTTGCAGCTGCCTACCAAGGTAGTGTAAAAACTACCAACAGAATTCGTTCCTGGCACCTTCCCCGGTGGAGTTATGCATGGGGTGTCTGTGGAACATTTTGTCACCGGCCGACTCCAAAATTCAGCGGTTCCCCATCTCAGCCCAGAAAGCAGGTAGAACAACTTTTGTGGTGTCTTTCAGGTGCCTACCAAGGTAGTGTAAAAACTATCAAGAGAACTCTTGTCTGGCACCTTCCCCGGTGGAGTTGTGCAGGGGGTGTGTTTGGAACATTTTGTCACCAGCCGAGTCCAAAATTCAGCGTTTCCCCATCTCAGCCCAGAAAGCAGGTAGAACAACTTTTGTGGTGTCTTTCAGATGCCTACCAAGGTAGTGTAAAAACTACCAAGAGAACTCCTGTCTGGCACCTTCCCCGGTGGAGTTGTGCATGGGGTGTGTTTGGAACATTTTGTCACCAGCCGACTCCAAAATTCAGCGATTCCCCATCTCAGCCCAGAAAGCAGGTAGAACAACTTTTGTGGTGTCTTTCAGATGCCTACCGGAGCAATGTAAAAACTACCAGGAGAACTCCTGTCTGGCACCTTCCCCGGTGGAGTTTTGCATGGGGTGTGTTTGGAACATTTTGTCACCGGCCGAGTCCAAAATTCAGCGGTTCCCCATCTCAGCCCAGAAAGCAGGAAGAACAACTTTTGTGGTGCCTTTCAGCTGCCTACCAAGGTAGTGTAAAAACTACCAAGAGAACTCCTGTCTGGCACCTTCCCCGGTGGAGTTTTGCATGGGGTGTGTTTGGAACATTTTGTCACCGGCCGACTCCAAAATTCTGCGGTTCCCCATCTCAGCCCAGAAAGCAGGAAGAACAACTTTTGTGGTGCCTTTCAGCTGCCTACTAAGGTAGTGTAAAAACTACCAGGAGAACTCCTGTCTGGCACCTTCCCCGGTGGAGTTGTGCATGGGGTGTGTTTGGAACATTTTGTCACCAGCCGAGTCCAAAATTCAGCGTTTCCCCATCTCAGCCCAGAAAGCAGGTAGAACAACTTTTGTGGTCCCTTTCAGCTGCCTACCAAGGTAGTGTAAAAACTACCAGGAGAACTCCTGTCTGGCACCTTCCCCGGTGGAGTTGTGCATGGGGTGTGTTTGGAACATTTTGTCACCAGCCGACTCCAAAATTCAGCGTTTCCCCATCTCAGCCCAGAAAGCAGGTAGAACAACTTTTGTGATGTCTTTCAGATGCCTACCAAGGTAGTGTAAAAACTACTAAGACAACTCCTGTCTGGCACCTTCCCCGGTGGAGTTGTGCATGGGGTGTTTGGAACATTTTGTCACCGGCCGAGTCCAAAATTCAGCGATTCCCCATCTCAGCCCAGAAAGCAGGTAGAACAACTTTTGTGGTGTCTTTCAGCTGCCTACCAAGGTAGTGTAAAAACTACCAGGAGAACTCCTGTCTGGCACCTTCCCCGGTGGAGTTGTGCATGGGGTGTGTTTGGAACATTTTGTCACCGGCCGAGTCCAAAATTCAGCGGTTCCCCATCTCAGCCCAGAAAGCAGGTAGAACAACTTTTGTCGTGTCTTTCAGATGCCTACCAAGGTAGTGTAAAAACTACCAGGAGAACTCCTGTCTGGCACCTTCCCCGGTGGAGTTGTGCATGGGGTGTGTTTGGAACATTTTGTCACCAGCCGAGTCCAAAATTCAGCGGTTCCCCATCTCAGCCCAGAAAGCAGGTAGAACAACTTTTGTGGTGCCTTTCAGGTGCCTACCAAGGTAGTGTAAAAACTACCAAGAGAACTCCTGTCTGGCACCTTCCCCGGTGGAATTGTGCATGGGGTGTGTTTGGAACATTTTGTCACCGGCCGACTCCAAAATTCAGCGGTTCCCCATCTCAGCCCAGAAAGCAGGAAGAACAACTTTTGTGGTGCCTTTCAAATGCCTACCAAGGTAGTGTAAAAACTACCAGGAGAACTCCTGTCTGGCACCTTCCCCGGTGGAGTTTTGCATGGGGTGTGTTTGGAACATTTTGTCACCGGCCGAGTCCAAAATTCAGCGGTTCCCCATCTCAGCCCAGAAAGCAGGAAGAACAACTTTTGTGGTGCCTTTCAAATGCCTACCAAGGTAGTGTAAAAACTACCAGGAGAACTCCTGTCTGGCACCTTCCCCGGTGGAGTTGTGCATGGGGTGTGTTTGGAACATTTTGTCACCAGCCGACTCCAAAATTCAGCGTTTCCCCATCTCAGCCCAGAAAGCAGGTAGAACAACTTTTGTGGTGTCTTTCAGATGCCTACCAAGGTAGTGTAAAAACTACCAAGAGAACTCCTGTCTGGCACCTTCCCCGGTGGAGTTGTGCAGGGGGTGTGTTTGGAACATTTTGTCACCAGCCGAGTCCAAAATTCAGCGGTTCCCCATCTCAGCCCAGAAAGCAGGTAGAACAACTTTTGTGGTGTCTTTCAGATGCCTACCGGAGCAATGTAAAAACTACCAGGAGAACTCCTGTCTGGCACCTTCCCCGGTGGAGTTTTGCATGGGGTGTGTTTGGAACATTTTGTCACCGGCCGAGTCCAAAATTCAGCGATTCCCCATCTCAGCCCACAAAGCAGGTAGAACAACTTTTGTGGTGTCTTTCAGCTGCCTACCAAGGTAGTGTAAAAACTACCAAGAGAACTCCTGTCTGGCACCTTCCCCGGTGGAGTTGTGCATGGGGTGTGTTTGGAACATTTTGTCACCGGCCGACTCCAAAATTCAGCGGTTCCCCATCTCAGCCCAGAAAGCAGGTAGAACAACTTTTGTGGTGTCTTTCAGATGCCTACCGGAGCAATGTAAAAACTACCAGGAGAACTCCTGTCTGGCACCTTCCCCGGTGGAGTTGTGCATGGGGTGTCTTTGGAACATTTTGTCACCAGCCGACTCCAAAATTCAGCGGTTCCCCATCTCAGCCCACAAAGCAGATAGAACAACTTTTGTCGTGTCTTTCAGATGCCTACCGGAGCAATGTAAAAACTACCAGGAGAACTCCTGTCTGGCACCTTCCGTGGTGGAGTTGTGCATGGGGTGTGTTTGGAACATTTTGTCACCGGCCGACTCCAAAATTCAGCGGTTCCCCATCTCAGCCCAGAAAGCAGGTAGAACATCTTTTGTGGTGTCTTTTAGATGCCTACCGGAGCAATGTAAAAACTACCAGGAGAACTCCTGCCTGGCACCTTCCCCGGTATAGTTGTGCAGGGGGTGTCTTTGGAACATTTTGTCACCGGCCGAGTCCAAAATTCAGCGATTCCCCATCTCAGCCCAGAAAGCAGATAGAACAACTTTTGTGGTGTCTTTCAGATGCCTACCGGAGCAATGTAAAAACTACCAGGAGAACTCCTGTCTGGCACCTTCCCCGGTGGAGTTGTGCATGGGGTGTGTTTGGAACATTTTGTCACCAGCCGACTCCAAAATTCAGCGGTTCCCCATCTCAGCCCAGAAAGCAGGTAGAACAACTTTTGTCGTGTCTTTCAGATGCCTACCGGAGCAATGTAAAAACTACCAGGAGAACTCCTGTCTGGCACCTTCCCCGGTGGAGTTGTGCAGGGGGTGTCTTTGGAACATTTTGTCACCAGCCGAGTCCAAAATTCAGCGTTTCCCCATCTCAGCCCAGAAAGCAGGTAGAACAACTTTTGTGGTGTCTCTTAGATGCCTACCAAGGTAGTGTAAAAACTACCAAGAGAACTCCTGTCTGGCACATTCCCCGGTGGAGTTGTGCATGGGGTGTGTTTGGAACATTTTGTCACCGGCCGAGTCCAAAATTCAGCGATTCCCCATCTCAGCCCAGAAAGCAGGTAGAACAACTTTTGTGGTGTCTTTCAGATGCCTACCGGAGCAATGTAAAAACTACCAGGAGAACTCCTGTCTGGCACCTTCCCCGGTGGAGTTGTGCAGGGGGTGTGTTTGGAACATTTTGTCACCGGCCGACTCCAAAATTCAGCGGTTCCCCATCTCAGCCCACAAAGCAGGTAGAACAACTTTTGTGGTGTCTTTCAGATGCCTACCAAGGTAGTGTAAAAACTATCAAGAGAACGCTTGTCTGGCACATTCCCCGGTGGAGTTGTGCATGGGGTGTGTTTGGAACATTTTGTCACCGGCCGAGTCCAAAATTCAGCGTTTCCCCATCTCAGCCCAGAAAGCAGGTAGAACAACTTTTGTGGTGCCTTTCAGCTGCCTACCAAGGTAGTGTAAAAACTATTAAGAGAACTCCTGCCTGGCACCTTCCCCGGTGGAGTTGTGCATGGGGTGTGTTTGGAACATTTTGTCACCGGCCGACTCCAAAATTCAGCGGTTCCCCATCTCAGCCCAGAAAGCAGGTAGAACATCTCTTGTGGTGTCTTTTAGATGCCTACCGGAGCAATGTAAAAACTACCAGGAGAACTCCTGCCTGGCACCTTCCCCGGTATAGTTGTGCATGGGGTGTCTTTGGAACATTTTGTCACCAGCCGAGTCCAAAATTCAGCTGTTCCCCATCTCAGCCCAGAAAGCAGGAAGAACAACTTTTGTGGTCCCTTTCAGCTGCCTACCAAGGTAGTGTAAAAACTACCAGGAGAACTCCTGTCTGGCACCTTCCCCGGTGGAATTGTGCATGGGGTGTGTTTGGAACATTTTGTCACCGGCCGACTCCAAAATTCAGCGGTTCCCCATCTCAGCCCAGAAAGCAGGAAGAACAACTTTTGTGGTGCCTTTCAAATGCCTACCAAGGTAGTGTAAAAACTACCAGGAGAACTCCTGTCTGGCACCTTCCCCGGTGGAGTTTTGCATGGGGTGTGTTTGGAACATTTTGTCACCGGCCGAGTCCAAAATTCAGCGGTTCCCCATCTCAGCCCAGAAAGCAGGAAGAACAACTTTTGTGGTGCCTTTCAAATGCCTACCAAGGTAGTGTAAAAACTACCAGGAGAACTCCTGTCTGGCACCTTCCCCGGTGGAGTTGTGCATGGGGTGTGTTTGGAACATTTTGTCACCAGCCGACTCCAAAATTCAGCGTTTCCCCATCTCAGCCCAGAAAGCAGGTAGAACAACTTTTGTGGTGTCTTTCAGATGCCTACCAAGGTAGTGTAAAAACTACCAAGAGAACTCCTGTCTGGCACCTTCCCCGGTGGAGTTGTGCAGGGGGTGTGTTTGGAACATTTTGTCACCGGCCGACTCCAAAATTCAGCGGTTCCCCATCTCAGCCCAGAAAGCAGGTAGAACAACTTTTGTGGTGTCTTTCAGATGCCTACCGGAGCAATGTAAAAACTACCAGGAGAACTCCTGTCTGGCACCTTCCCCGGTGGAGTTGTGCATGGGGTGTCTTTGGAACATTTTGTCACCAGCCGACTCCAAAATTCAGCGGTTCCCCATCTCAGCCCACAAAGCAGATAGAACAACTTTTGTCGTGTCTTTCAGATGCCTACCGGAGCAATGTAAAAACTACCACGAGAACTCCTGTCTGGCACCTTCCGTGGTGGAGTTGTGCATGGGGTGTGTTTGGAACATTTTGTCACCGGCCGACTCCAAAATTCAGCGGTTCCCCATCTCAGCCCAGAAAGCAGGTAGAACATCTTTTGTGGTGTCTTTTAGATGCCTACCGGAGCAATGTAAAAACTACCAGGAGAACTCCTGCCTGGCACCTTCCCCGGTATAGTTGTGCAGGGGGTGTCTTTGGAACATTTTGTCACCGGCCGAGTCCAAAATTCAGCGATTCCCCATCTCAGCCCAGAAAGCAGATAGAACAACTTTTGTGGTGTCTTTCAGATGCCTACCGGAGCAATGTAAAAACTACCAGGAGAACTCCTGTCTGGCACCTTCCCCGGTGGAGTTGTGCATGGGGTGTGTTTGGAACATTTTGTCACCAGCCGACTCCAAAATTCAGCGGTTCCCCATCTCAGCCCAGAAAGCAGGTAGAACAACTTTTGTCGTGTCTTTCAGATGCCTACCGGAGCAATGTAAAAACTACCAGGAGAACTCCTGTCTGGCACCTTCCCCGGTGGAGTTGTGCAGGGGGTGTCTTTGGAACATTTTGTCACCAGCCGAGTCCAAAATTCAGCGTTTCCCCATCTCAGCCCAGAAAGCAGGTAGAACAACTTTTGTGGTGTCTCTTAGATGCCTACCAAGGTAGTGTAAAAACTACCAAGAGAACTCCTGTCTGGCACATTCCCCGGTGGAGTTGTGCATGGGGTGTGTTTGGAACATTTTGTCACCGGCCGAGTCCAAAATTCAGCGATTCCCCATCTCAGCCCAGAAAGCAGGTAGAACAACTTTTGTGGTGTCTTTCAGATGCCTACCGGAGCAATGTAAAAACTACCAGGAGAACTCCTGTCTGGCACCTTCCCCGGTGGAGTTGTGCAGGGGGTGTGTTTGGAACATTTTGTCACCGGCCGACTCCAAAATTCAGCGGTTCCCCATCTCAGCCCACAAAGCAGGTAGAACAACTTTTGTGGTGTCTTTCAGATGCCTACCAAGGTAGTGTAAAAACTATCAAGAGAACGCTTGTCTGGCACATTCCCCGGTGGAGTTGTGCATGGGGTGTGTTTGGAACATTTTGTCACCGGCCGAGTCCAAAATTCAGCGTTTCCCCATCTCAGCCCAGAAAGCAGGTAGAACAACTTTTGTGGTGCCTTTCAGCTGCCTACCAAGGTAGTGTAAAAACTATTAAGAGAACTCCTGCCTGGCACCTTCCCCGGTGGAGTTGTGCATGGGGTGTGTTTGGAACATTTTGTCACCGGCCGACTCCAAAATTCAGCGGTTCCCCATCTCAGCCCAGAAAGCAGGTAGAACATCTCTTGTGGTGTCTTTTAGATGCCTACCGGAGCAATGTAAAAACTACCAGGAGAACTCCTGCCTGGCACCTTCCCCGGTATAGTTGTGCATGGGGTGTCTTTGGAACATTTTGTCACCAGCCGAGTCCAAAATTCAGCTGTTCCCCATCTCAGCCCAGAAAGCAGGAAGAACAACTTTTGTGGTCCCTTTCAGCTGCCTACCAAGGTAGTGTAAAAACTACCAGGAGAACTCCTGTCTGGCACCTTCCCCGGTGGAGTTGTGCATGGGGTGTTTGGAACATTTTGTCACCGGCCGAGTCCAAAATTCAGCGATTCCCCATCTCAGCCCAGAAAGCAGGTAGAACAACTTTTGTGGTGTCTTTCAGCTGCCTACCAAGGTAGTGTAAAAACTACCAGGAGAACTCCTGTCTGGCACCTTCCCCGGTGGAGTTGTGCATGGGGTGTGTTTGGAACATTTTGTCACCGGCCGAGTCCAAAATTCAGCGGTTCCCCATCTCAGCCCAGAAAGCAGGTAGAACAACTTTTGTCGTGTCTTTCAGATGCCTACCAAGGTAGTGTAAAAACTACCAGGAGAACTCCTGTCTGGCACCTTCCCCGGTGGAGTTGTGCATGGGGTGTGTTTGGAACATTTTGTCACCAGCCGAGTTTAAAATTCAGCGTTTCCCCATCTCAGCCCAGAAAGCAGGTAGAACAACTTTTGTGGTGCCTTTCAGGTGCCTACCAAGGTAGTGTAAAAACTACCAAGAGAACTCCTGTCTGGCACCTTCCCCGGTGGAATTGTGCATGGGGTGTGTTTGGAACATTTTGTCACCGGCCGACTCCAAAATTCAGCGGTTCCCCATCTCAGCCCAGAAAGCAGGAAGAACAACTTTTGTGGTGCCTTTCAAATGCCTACCAAGGTAGTGTAAAAACTACCAGGAGAACTCCTGTCTGGCACCTTCCCCGGTGGAGTTTTGCATGGGGTGTGTTTGGAACATTTTGTCACCGGCCGAGTCCAAAATTCAGCGGTTCCCCATCTCAGCCCAGAAAGCAGGAAGAACAACTTTTGTGGTGCCTTTCAGCTGCCTACCAAGGTAGTGTAAAAACTACCAGGAGAACTCCTGTCTGGCACCTTCCCCGGTGGAGTTGTGCATGGGGTGTGTTTGGAACATTTTGTCACCAGCCGACTCCAAAATTCAGCGTTTCCCCATCTCAGCCCAGAAAGCAGGTAGAACAACTTTTGTGGTGTCTTTCAGATGCCTACCGGAGCAATGTAAAAACTACCAGGAGAACTCCTGTCTGGCACCTTCCCCGGTGGAGTTTTGCATGGGGTGTGTTTGGAACATTTTGTCACCGGCCGAGTCCAAAATTCAGCGATTCCCCATCTCAGCCCACAAAGCAGGTAGAACAACTTTTGTGGTGTCTTTCAGCTGCCTACCAAGGTAGTGTAAAAACTCTCAAGAGAACTCCTGTCTGGCACCTTCCCCGGTGGAGTTGTGCATGGGGTGTGTTTGGAACATTTTGTCACCGGCCGAGTCCAAAATTCAGCGGTTCCCCATCTCAGCCCAGAAAGCAGGTAGAACAACTTTTGTGGTGCCTTTCAGCTGCCTACCAAGGTAATGTAAAAACTACCAGGAGAACTCCTGTCTGGCACCTTCCCCGGTGGAGTTTTGCATGGGGTGTCTTTGGAACATTTTGTCACCAGCCGACTCCAAAATTCAGCGGTTCCCCATCTCAGCCCAGAAAGCAGATAGAACAACTTTTGTCGTGTCTTTCAGATGCCTACTGGAGCAATGTAAAAACTACCAGGAGAACTCCTGTCTGGCACCTTCCCCGGTGGAGTTGTGCATGGGGTGTGTTTGGAACATTTTGTCACCGGCCGACTCCAAAATTCAGCGGTTCCCCATCTCAGCCCAGAAAGCAGGTAGAACATCTTTTGTGGTGTCTTTTAGATGCCTACCGGAGCAATGTAAAAACTACCAGGAGAACTCCTGCCTGGCACCTTCCCCGGTATAGTTGTGCAGGGGGTGTCTTTGGAACATTTTGTCACCGGCCGAGTCCAAAATTCAGCGATTCCCCATCTCAGCCCAGAAAGCAGATAGAACAACTTTTGTGGTGTCTTTCAGATGCCTACCGGAGCAATGTAAAAACTACCAGGAGAACTCCTGTCTGGCACCTTCCCCGGTGGAGTTGTGCATGGGGTGTGTTTGGAACATTTTGTCACCAGCCGACTCCAAAATTCAGCGGTTCCCCATCTCAGCCCAGAAAGCAGGTAGAACAACTTTTGTCGTGTCTTTCAGATGCCTACCGGAGCAATGTAAAAACTACCAAGAGAACTCCTGTCTGGCACCTTCCCCGGTGGAGTTGTGCAGGGGGTGTCTTTGGAACATTTTGTCACCAGCCGAGTCCAAAATTCAGCGTTTCCCCATCTCAGCCCAGAAAGCAGGTAGAACAACTTTTGTGGTGTCTCTTAGATGCCTACCAAGGTAGTGTAAAAACTACCAAGAGAACTCCTGTCTGGCACATTCCCCGGTGGAGTTGTGCATGGGGTGTGTTTGGAACATTTTGTCACCGGCCGAGTCCAAAATTCAGCGATTCCCCATCTCAGCCCAGAAAGCAGGTAGAACAACTTTTGTGGTGTCTTTCAGATGCCTACCGGAGCAATGTAAAAACTACCAGGAGAACTCCTGTCTGGCACCTTCCCCGGTGGAGTTGTGCAGGGGGTGTGTTTGGAACATTTTGTCACCGGCCGACTCCAAAATTCAGCGGTTCCCCATCTCAGCCCAGAAAGCAGGTAGAACAACTTTTGTGGTGTCTTTCAGATGCCTACCAAGGTAGTGTAAAAACTATCAAGAGAACGCTTGTCTGGCACATTCCCCGGTGGAGTTGTGCATGGGGTGTGTTTGGAACATTTTGTCACCGGCCGAGTCCAAAATTCAGCGTTTCCCCATCTCAGCCCAGAAAGCAGGTAGAACAACTTTTGTGGTGCCTTTCAAATGCCTACCAAGGTAGTGTAAAAACTATCAAGAGAACGCTTGTCTGGCACCTTCCCCGGTGGAGTTGTGCATGGGGTGTGTTTGGAACATTTTGTCACCGGCCGACTCCAAAATTCAGCGGTTCCCCATCTCAGCCCAGAAAGCAGGTAGAACATCTCTTGTGGTGTCTTTTAGATGCCTACCGGAGCAATGTAAAAACTACCAGGAGAACTCCTGCCTGGCACCTTCCCCGGTATAGTTGTGCATGGGGTGTCTTTGGAACATTTTGTCACCAGCCGAGTCCAAAATTCAGCTGTTCCCCATCTCAGCCCAGAAAGCAGGAAGAACAACTTTTGTGGTGTCTTTCAGATGCCTACCAAGGTAGTGTAAAAACTACCAAGAGAACTCCTGTCTGGCACCTTCTCCGGTGGAGTTGTGCATGGGGTGTGTTTGGAACATTTTGTCACCAGCCGAGTCCAAAATTCAGCGGATCCCCATCTCAGCCCAGAAAGCAGGTAGAACAACTTTTGTGGTGTCTTTGAGGTGCCTACCAGAGCAATGTAAAATCTATCAAGAAAACTCCTGTCTGGCACCTTCCCCGGTGGAGTTGTGCATGGGGTGTGTTTGGAACATTTTGTCACCAGCCGAGTCCAAAATTCAGCTGTTCCCCATCTCAGCCCACAAAGCAGGTACAACAACTTTTCTTGTGCCTTGCAGCTGCCTACCAAGGTAGTGTAAAAACTACCAACAGAATTCGTTCCTGGCACCTTCCCCGGTGGAGTTATGCATGGGGTGTCTGTGGAACATTTTGTCACCGGCCGACTCCAAAATTCAGCGGTTCCCCATCTCAGCCCAGAAAGCAGGTAGAACAACTTTTGTGGTGTCTTTCAGGTGCCTACCAAGGTAGTGTAAAAACTATCAAGAGAACTCTTGTCTGGCACCTTCCCCGGTGGAGTTGTGCAGGGGGTGTGTTTGGAACATTTTGTCACCAGCCGACTCCAAAATTCAGCGTTTCCCCATCTCAGCCCAGAAAGCAGGTAGAACAACTTTTGTGGTGTCTTTCAGATGCCTACCAAGGTAGTGTAAAAACTACCAAGAGAACTCCTGTCTGGCACCTTCCCCGGTGGAGTTGTGCATGGGGTGTGTTTGGAACATTTTGTCACCAGCCGACTCCAAAATTCAGCGATTCCCCATCTCAGCCCAGAAAGCAGGTAGAACAACTTTTGTGGTGTCTTTCAGATGCCTACCGGAGCAATGTAAAAACTACCAGGAGAACTCCTGTCTGGCACCTTCCCCGGTGGAGTTTTGCATGGGGTGTGTTTGGAACATTTTGTCACCGGCCGAGTCCAAAATTCAGCGGTTCCCCATCTCAGCCCAGAAAGCAGGAAGAACAACTTTTGTGGTGCCTTTAAGCTGCCTACCAAGGTAGTGTAAAAACTACCAAGAGAACTCCTGTCTGGCACCTTCCCCGGTGGAGTTGTGCATGGGGTGTGTTTGGAACATTTTGTCACCGGCCGACTCCAAAATTCTGCGGTTCCCCATCTCAGCCCAGAAAGCAGGAAGAACAACTTTTGTGGTGCCTTTCAAATGCCTACTAAGGTAGTGTAAAAACTACCAGGAGAACTCCTGTCTGGCACCTTCCCCGGTGGAGTTGTGCATGGGGTGTGTTTGGAACATTTTGTCACCAGCCGAGTCCAAAATTCAGCGGTTCCCCATCTCAGCCCAGAAAGCAGGTAGAACAACTTTTGTGGTGTCTTTCAGATGCCTACCAAGGTAGTGTAAAAACTACCAGGAGAACTCCTGTCTGGCACCTTCCCCGGTGGAGTTGTGCAGGGGGTGTCTTTGGAACATTTTGTCACCAGCCGAGTCCAAAATTCAGCGTTTCCCCATCTCAGCCCAGAAAGCAGGTAGAACAACTTTTGTGATGTCTTTCAGATGCCTACCAAGGTAGTGTAAAAACTACTAAGACAACTCCTGTCTGGCACCTTCCCCGGTGGAGTTGTGCATGGGGTGTTTGGAACATTTTGTCACCGGCCGAGTCCAAAATTCAGCGATTCCCCATCTCAGCCCAGAAAGCAGGTAGAACAACTTTTGTGGTGTCTTTCAGCTGCCTACCAAGGTAGTGTAAAAACTACCAGGAGAACTCCTGTCTGGCACCTTCCCCGGTGGAGTTGTGCATGGGGTGTGTTTGGAACATTTTGTCACCGGCCGAGTCCAAAATTCAGCGGTTCCCCATCTCAGCCCAGAAAGCAGGTAGAACAACTTTTGTGGTGTCTTTCAGCTGCCTACCAAGGTAGTGTAAAAACTACCAGGAGAACTCCTGTCTGGCACCTTCCCCGGTGGAGTTGTGCAGGGGGTGTGTTTGGAACATTTTGTCACCAGCCGAGTCCAAAATTCAGCGTTTCCCCATCTCAGCCCAGAAAGCAGGTAGAACAACTTTTGTGGTGCCTTTCAGCTGCCTACCAAGGTAGTGTAAAAACTACCAAGAGAACTCCTGTCTGGCACCTTCCCCGGTGGAATTGTGCATGGGGTGTGTTTGGAACATTTTGTCACCGGCCGACTCCAAAATTCAGCGGTTCCCCATCTCAGCCCAGAAAGCAGGAAGAACAACTTTTGTGGTGCCTTTCAAATGCCTACCAAGGTAGTGTAAAAACTACCAGGAGAACTCCTGTCTGGCACCTTCCCCGGTGGAGTTGTGCAGGGGGTGTGTTTGGAACATTTTGTCACCAGCCGAGTCCAAAATTCAGCGTTTCCCCATCTCAGCCCAGAAAGCAGGTAGAACAACTTTTGTGGTGTCTTTCAGATGCCTACCAAGGTAGTGTAAAAACTACCAAGAGAACTCCTGTCCGGCACCTTCCCCGGTGGAGTTGTGCATGGGGTGTGTTTGGAACATTTTGTCACCAGCCGACTCCAAAATTCAGCGATTCCCCATCTCAGCCCAGAAAGCAGGTAGAACAACTTTTGTGGTGTCTTTCAGATGCCTACCGGAGCAATGTAAAAACTACCAGGAGAACTCCTGTCTGGCACCTTCCCCGGTGGAGTTTTGCATGGGGTGTGTTTGGAACATTTTGTCACCGGCCGAGTCCAAAATTCAGCGGTTCCCCATCTCAGCCCAGAAAGCAGGTAGAACAACTTTTGTGGTGCCTTTAAGCTGCCTACCAAGGTAGTGTAAAAACTACCAAGAGAACTCCTGTCTGGCACCTTCCCCGGTGGAGTTGTGCATGGGGTGTGTTTGGAACATTTTGTCACCAGCCGACTCCAAAATTCTGCGGTTCCCCATCTCAGCCCAGAAAGCAGGAAGAACAACTTTTGTGGTGCCTTTCAGCTGCCTACTAAGGTAGTGTAAAAACTACCAGGAGAACTCCTGTCTGGCACCTTCCCCGGTGGAGTTGTGCATGGGGTGTGTTTGGAACATTTTGTCACCAGCCGACTCCAAAATTCAGCGGTTCCCCATCTCAGCCCAGAAAGCAGGTAGAACAACTTTTGTGGTCCCTTTCAGATGCCTACCAAGGTAGTGTAAAAACTACCAGGAGAACTCCTGTCTGGCACCTTCCCCGGTGGAGTTGTGCATGGGGTGTGTTTGGAACATTTTGTCACCAGCCGAGTCCAAAATTCAGCGTTTCCCCATCTCAGCCCAGAAAGCAGGTAGAACAACTTTTGTGATGTCTTTCAGATGCCTACCAAGGTAGTGTAAAAACTACTAAGACAACTCCTGTCTGGCACCTTCCCCGGTGGAGTTGTGCATGGGGTGTTTGGAACATTTTGTCACCGGCCGAGTCCAAAATTCAGCGATTCCCCATCTCAGCCCAGAAAGCAGGTAGAACAACTTTTGTTGTGTCTTTCAGATACCTACCAAGGTAGTGTAAAAACTACCAGGAGAACTCCTGTCTGGCACCTTCCCCGGTGGAGTTGTGCATGGGGTGTGTTTGGAACATTTTGTCACCGGCCGAGTCCAAAATTCAGCGGTTCCCCATCTCAGCCCAGAAAGCAGGTAGAACAACTTTTGTGGTGTCTTTCAGATGCCTACCAAGGTAGTGTAAAAACTACCAAGAGAACTCCTGTCTGGCACCTTCCCCGGTGGAGTTTTGCATGGGGTGTGTTTGGAACATTTTGTCACCGGCCGAGTCCAAAATTCAGCGGTTCCCCATCTCAGCCCAGAAAGCAGGAAGAACAACTTTTGTGGTGCCTTTCAAATGCCTACCAAGGTAGTGTAAAAACTACCAAGAGAACTCCTGTCTGGCACCTTCCCCGGTGGAGTTGTGCATGGGGTGTGTTTGGAACATTTTGTCACCGGCCGAGTCCAAAATTCAGCGGTTCCCCATCTCAGCCCAGAAAGCAGGAAGAACAACTTTTGTGGTGCCTTTCAAATGCCTACCAAGGTAGTGTAAAAACTACCAGGAGAACTCCTGTCTGGCACCTTCCCCGGTGGAGTTGTGCATGGGGTGTGTTTGGAACATTTTGTCACCAGCCGACTCCAAAATTCAGCGTTTCCCCATCTCAGCCCAGAAAGCAGGTAGAACAACTTTTGTGGTGCCTTTCAGCTGCCTACCAAGGTAGTGTAAAAACTACCAAGAGAACTCCTGTCTGGCACCTTCCCCGGTGGAGTTGTGCATGGGGTGTGTTTGGAACATTTTGTCACCGGCCGACTCCAAAATTCAGCGGTTCCCCATCTCAGCCCAGAAAGCAGGTAGAACATCTCTTGTGGTGTCTTTTAGATGCCTACCGGAGCAATGTAAAAACTACCAGGAGAACTCCTGTCTGGCACCTTCCCCGGTATAGTTGTGCATGGGGTGTCTTTGGAACATTTTGTCACCAGCCGAGTCCAAAATTCAGCGGTTCCCCATCTCAGCCCAGAAAGTAGGTAGAACAACTTTTGTGGTGTCTTTTAGATGCCTACCAAGGTAGTGTAAAAACTACCAGGAGAACTCCTGTCTGGCACCTTCCCCGGTGGAGTTGTGCAGGGGGTGTGTTTGGAACATTTTGTCACCGGCCGACTCCAAAATTCAGCGATTCCCCATCTCAGCCCAGAAAGCAGGTAGAACAACTTTTGTGGTGTCTTTCAGATGCCTACCAAGGTAGTGTAAAAACTACCAGGAGAACTCCTGTCTGGCACCTTCCCCGGTGGAGTTGTGCATGGGGTGTGTTTGGAACATTTTGTCACCGGCCGACTCCAAAATTCAGCTGTTCCCCATCTCAGCCCACAAAGCAGGTAGAACAACTTTTGTGGTGCCTTTCAGCTGCCTACCGGGGTAGTGTAAAAACTACCAACAGAATTCGTTCCTGGCACCTTCCCCGGTGGAGTTGTGCATGGGGTGTGTTTGGAACATTTTGTCACCGGCCGAGTCCAAAATTCAGCGATTCCCCATCTCAGCCCACAAAGCAGGTAGAACAACTTTTGTGGTGTCTTTCAGATATCTACCGGAGCAATGTAAAAACTACCAGGAGAACTCCTGTCTGGCACCTTCCCCGGTGGAGTTGTGCAGGGGGTGTGTTTGGAACATTTTGTCACCAGCCGACTCCAAAATTCAGCGGTTCCCCATCTCAGCCCAGAAAGCAGGTAGAACAACTTTTGTGGTGTCTTTCAGATGCCTACCAAGGTAGTGTAAAAACTACCAGGAGAACTCCTGTCTGGCACCTTCCCCGGTGGAGTTGTGCATGGGGTGTGTTTGGAACATTTTGTCACCAGCCGACTCCAAAATTCATCTGTTCCCCATCTCAGCCCAGAAAGCAGGTAGAACAACTTTTGTGGTGTCTTTCAGATGTCTACCAAGGTAGTGTAAAAACTACTAAGAGAGCTCCTGTCTGGCACCTTCCGTGGTGGAGTTGTGCATGGGCTGTGTTTGGAACATTTTGTCACCGGCCGAGTCCAAAATTCAGCGGTTCCCCATCTCAGCCCAGAAAGCAGGTACAACTTCTTTTCTTGTGCCTTTCACCTGCCTACCAAGGTAGTGTAAAAACTACCAACAGAATTCGTTCCTGGCACCTTCCCCGGTGGAGTTGTGCATGGGGTGTCTGTGGAACATTTTGTCAGCAGCCGACTCCAAAATTCAGCGATTCCCCATCTCAGCCCAGAAAGCAGGTAGAACAACTTTGTGGTGTCTTTCAGATGCCTACCGGAGCAATGTAAAAACTACCAGGAGAACTCCTGTCTGGCACCTTCCCTGGTGGAGTTGTGCATGGGGTGTGTTTGGAACATTTTGTCACCAGCCGACTCCAAAATTCAGCGGTTCCCCATCTCAGCCCACAAAGCAGGTAGAACAACTTTTGTGGTGCCTTTCACCTGCCTACCAAGGTAGTGTAAAAACTACCAAGAGAACTCCTGTCTGGCACCTTCCCCGGTGGAGTTGTGCATGGGGTGTGTTTGGAACATTTTGTCACCAGCCGACTCCAAAATTCAGCGTTTCCCCATCTCAGCCCAGAAAGCAGGTAGAACAACTTTTGTGGTGTCTTTCAGATGCCTACCAAGGTAGTGTAAAAACTACCAGGAGAACTCCTGTCTGGCACCTTCCCCGGTGGAGTTGTGCATGGGGTGTGTTTGGAACATTTTGTCACCGGCCGAGTCCAAAATTCAGCGATTCCCCATCTCAGCCCAGAAAGCAGGTAGAACAACTTTTGTGGTGTCTTTCAGATGCCTACCGGAGCAATGTAAAAACTACCAGGAGAACTCCTGTCTGGCACCTTCCGTGGTGGAGTTGTGCAGGGGGGGTGTTTGGAACATTTTGTCACCAGCCGAGTCCAAAATTTAGCGGTTCCCCATCTCAGCCCAGAAAGCAGGTAGAACAACTTTTGTGGTGCCTTTCAGATGCCTACCAAGGTAGTGTAAAAACTACCAAGAGAACTCCTGTCTGGCACCTTCCCCGGTGGAGTTGTGCATGGGGTGTGTTTGGAACATTTTGTCACCGGCCGACTCCAAAATTCAGCTGTTCCCCATCTCAGCCCAGAAAGCAGGTAGAACAACTTTTGTGGTGTCTTTCAGATGCCTACCAAGGTAGTGTAAAAACTACCAGGAGAACTCCTGTCTGGCACCTTCCCCGGTGGAGTTGTGCAGGGGGTGTGTTTGGAACATTTTGCCACCAGCCGACTCCAAAATTCAGCGGTTCCCCATCTCAGCCCACAAAGCAGGTAGAACAACTTTTGTGGTGCCTTTCAGCTGCCTACCAAGGTAGTGTAAAAACTACCAACAGAATTCGTTCCTGGCACCTTCCCCGGTGGAGTTGTGCATGGGGTGTGTTTGGAACATTTTGTCACCGGCCGAGTCCAAAATTCAGCGGATCCCCATCTCAGCCCAGAAAGCAGGTAGAACAACTTTTGTGGTGTCTTTCAGCTGCCTACCAAGGTAGTGTAAAAACTACTAGGAGAACTCCTGTCTGGCACCTTCCCCGGTGGAGTTGTGCATGGGGTGTGTTTGGAACATTTTTTCACCAGCCGAGTCCAAAATTCAGCTGTTCCCCATCTCAGCCCAGAAAGCAGGTAGAACAACTTTTGTGGTATCTTTCAGATGCCTACCAAGGTAGTGTAAAAACTACCAGGAGAACTCCTGTCTGGCACCTTCCCCGGTGGAGTTGTGCATGGGGTGTGTTTGGAACATTTTGTCACCGGCCGAGTCCAAAATTCAGCGATTCCCCATCTCAGCCCAGAAAGCAGGTAGAACAACTTTTGTGGTGTCTTTCAGATGCCTACCGGAGCAATGTAAAAACTACCAGGAGAACTCCTGTCTGGCACCTTCCGTGGTGGAGTTGTGCATGGGGTGTGTTTGGAACATTTTGTCACCGGCCGACTCCAAAATTCAGCGGTTCCCCATCTCAGCCCAGAAAGCAGGTAGAACAACTTTTGTGGTGTCTTTCAGATGCCTACCAAGGTAGTGTAAAAACTACCAGGAGAACTCCTGTCTGGCACCTTCCCCGGTGGAGTTGTGCATGGGGTGTGTTTGGAACATTTTGCCACCAGCCGACTCCAAAATTCAGCGGTTCCCCATCTCAGCCCACAAAGCAGGTAGAACAACTTTTGTGGTGCCTTTCAGCTGCCTACCAAGGTAGTGTAAAAACTACCAACAGAATTCGCTCCTGGCACCTTCCCCGGTGGAGTTGTGCATGGGGTGTGTTTGGAACATTTTGTCACCGGCCGAGTCCAAAATTCAGCGGATCCCCATCTCAGCCCAGAAAGCAGGTAGAACAACTTTTGTGGTGTCTTTCAGCTGCCTACCAAGGTAGTGTAAAAACTACTAGGAGAACTCCTGTCTGGCACCTTCCCCGGTGGAGTTGTGCATGGGGTGTGTTTGGAACATTTTTTCACCAGCCGAGTCCAAAATTCAGCGGTTCCCCATCTCAGCCCAGAAAGCAGGTAGAACAACTTTTGTGGTGTCTTTCAGCTGCCTACCAAGGTAGTGTAAAAACTACTAGGAGAACTCCTGTCTGGCACCTTCCGTGGTGGAGTTGTGCATGGGGTGTGTTTGGAACATTTTTTCACCAGCCGAGTCCAAAATTCAGCTGTTCCCCATCTCAGCCCAGAAAGCAGGTAGAACAACTTTTGTGGTATCTTTCAGATGCCTACCAAGGTAGTGTAAAAACTACCAGGAGAACTCCTGTCTGGCACCTTCCCCGGTGGAGTTGTGCATGGGGTGTGTTTGGAACATTTTGTCACCGGCCGAGTCCAAAATTCAGCGATTCCCCATCTCAGCCCAGAAAGCAGGTAGAACAACTTTTGTGGTGTCTTTCAGATGCCTACCGGAGCAATGTAAAAACTACCAGGAGAACTCCTGTCTGGCACCTTCCCCGGTGGAGTTGTGCATGGGGTGTGTTTGGAACATTTTGTCACCGGCCGACTCCAAAATTCAGCGGTTCCCCATCTCAGCCCAGAAAGCAGGTAGAACAACTTTTGTGGTGTCTTTCAGATGCCTACCAAGGTAGTGTAAAAACTACCAGGAGAACTCCTGTCTGGCACCTTCCCCGGTGGAGTTGTGCATGGGGTGTGTTTGGAACATTTTGCCACCAGCCGACTCCAAAATTCAGCGGTTCCCCATCTCAGCCCACAAAGCAGGTAGAACAACTTTTGTGGTGCCTTTCAGCTGCCTACCAAGGTAGTGTAAAAACTACCAACAGAATTCGTTCCTGGCACCTTCCCCGGTGGAGTTGTGCATGGGGTGTGTTTGGAACATTTTGTCACCGGCCGAGTCCAAAATTCAGCGGATCCCCATCTCAGCCCAGAAAGCAGGTAGAACAACTTTTGTGGTGTCTTTCAGCTGCCTACCAAGGTAGTGTAAAAACTACTAGGAGAACTCCTGTCTGGCACCTTCCCCGGTGGAGTTGTGCATGGGGTGTGTTTGGAACATTTTTTCACCAGCCGAGTCCAAAATTCAGCGGTTCCCCATCTCAGCCCAGAAAGCAGGTAGAACAACTTTTGTGGTGTCTTTCAGCTGCCTACCAAGGTAGTGTAAAAACTACTAGGAGAACTCCTGTCTGGCACCTTCCGTGGTGGAGTTGTGCATGGGGTGTGTTTGGAACATTTTTTCACCAGCCGAGTCCAAAATTCAGCTGTTCCCCATCTCAGCCCAGAAAGCAGGTAGAACAACTTTTGTGGTATCTTTCAGATGCCTACCAAGGTAGTGTAAAAACTACCAGGAGAACTCCTGTCTGGCACCTTCCCCGGTGGAGTTGTGCATGGGGTGTGTTTGGAACATTTTGTCACCGGCCGAGTCCAAAATTCAGCGATTCCCCATCTCAGCCCAGAAAGCAGGTAGAACAACTTTTGTGGTGTCTTTCAGATGCCTACCGGAGCAATGTAAAAACTACCAGGAGAACTCCTGTCTGGCACCTTCCGTGGTGGAGTTGTGCATGGGGTGTGTTTGGAACATTTTGTCACCGGCCGACTCCAAAATTCAGCGGTTCCCCATCTCAGCCCAGAAAGCAGGTAGAACAACTTTTGTGGTGTCTTTCAGATGCCTACCAAGGTAGTGTAAAAACTACCAGGAGAACTCCTGTCTGGCACCTTCCCCGGTGGAGTTGTGCATGGGGTGTGTTTGGAACATTTTGCCACCAGCCGACTCCAAAATTCAGCGATTCCCCATCTCAGCCCACAAAGCAGGTAGAACAACTTTTGTGGTGCCTTTCAGCTGCCTACCAAGGTAGTGTAAAAACTACCAACAGAATTCGTTCCTGGCACCTTCCCCGGTGGAGTTGTGCATGGGGTGTGTTTGGAACATTTTGTCACCGGCCGAGTCCAAAATTCAGCGGATCCCCATCTCAGCCCAGAAAGCAGGTAGAACAACTTTTGTGGTGTCTTTCAGCTGCCTACCAAGGTAGTGTAAAAACTACTAGGAGAACTCCTGTCTGGCACCTTCCCCGGTGGAGTTGTGCATGGGGTGTGTTTGGAACATTTTTTCACCAGCCGAGTCCAAAATTCAGCGGTTCCCCATCTCAGCCCAGAAAGCAGGTAGAACAACTTTTGTGGTATCTTTCAGATGCCTACCAAGGTAGTGTAAAAACTACCAGGAGAACTCCTGTCTGGCACCTTCCGTGGTGGAGTTGTGCATGGGGTGTGTTTGGAACATTTTGTCACCGGCCGAGTCCAAAATTCAGCGATTCCCCATCTCAGCCCAGAAAGCAGGTAGAACAACTTTTGTGGTGTCTTTCAGATGCCTACCGGAGCAATGTAAAAACTACCAGGAGAACTCCTGTCTGGCACCTTCCGTGGTGGAGTTGTGCATGGGGTGTGTTTGGAACATTTTGTCACCGGCCGACTCCAAAATTCAGCGGTTCCCCATCTCAGCCCAGAAAGCAGGTAGAACAACTTTTGTGGTGTCTTTCAGATGCCTACCAAGGTAGTGTAAAAACTACCAGGAGAACTCCTGTCTGGCACCTTCCCCGGTGGAGTTGTGCATGGGGTGTGTTTGGAACATTTTGCCACCAGCCGACTCCAAAATTCAGCGGTTCCCCATCTCAGCCCACAAAGCAGGTAGAACAACTTTTGTGGTGCCTTTCAGCTGCCTACCAAGGTAGTGTAAAAACTACCAACAGAATTCGTTCCTGGCACCTTCCCCGGTGGAGTTGTGCATGGGGTGTGTTTGGAACATTTTGTCACCGGCCGAGTCCAAAATTCAGCGGATCCCCATCTCAGCCCAGAAAGCAGGTAGAACAACTTTTGTGGTGTCTTTCAGCTGCCTACCAAGGTAGTGTAAAAACTACTAGGAGAACTCCTGTCTGGCACCTTCCCCGGTGGAGTTGTGCATGGGGTGTGTTTGGAACATTTTTTCACCAGCCGAGTCCAAAATTCAGCGGTTCCCCATCTCAGCCCAGAAAGCAGGTAGAACAACTTTTGTGGTGTCTTTCAGCTGCCTACCAAGGTAGTGTAAAAACTACTAGGAGAACTCCTGTCTGGCACCTTCCGTGGTGGAGTTGTGCATGGGGTGTGTTTGGAACATTTTTTCACCAGCCGAGTCCAAAATTCAGCTGTTCCCCATCTCAGCCCAGAAAGCAGGTAGAACAACTTTTGTGGTATCTTTCAGATGCCTACCAAGGTAGTGTAAAAACTACCAGGAGAACTCCTGTCTGGCACCTTCCCCGGTGGAGTTGTGCATGGGGTGTGTTTGGAACATTTTGTCACCGGCCGAGTCCAAAATTCAGCGATTCCCCATCTCAGCCCAGAAAGCAGGTAGAACAACTTTTGTGGTGTCTTTCAGATGCCTACCGGAGCAATGTAAAAACTACCAGGAGAACTCCTGTCTGGCACCTTCCCCGGTGGAGTTGTGCATGGGGTGTGTTTGGAACATTTTGTCACCGGCCGACTCCAAAATTCAGCGGTTCCCCATCTCAGCCCAGAAAGCAGGTAGAACAACTTTTGTGGTGTCTTTCAGATGCCTACCAAGGTAGTGTAAAAACTACCAGGAGAACTCCTGTCTGGCACCTTCCCCGGTGGAGTTGTGCATGGGGTGTGTTTGGAACATTTTGCCACCAGCCGACTCCAAAATTCAGCGGTTCCCCATCTCAGCCCACAAAGCAGGTAGAACAACTTTTGTGGTGCCTTTCAGCTGCCTACCAAGGTAGTGTAAAAACTACCAACAGAATTCGTTCCTGGCACCTTCCCCGGTGGAGTTGTGCATGGGGTGTGTTTGGAACATTTTGTCACCGGCCGAGTCCAAAATTCAGCGGATCCCCATCTCAGCCCAGAAAGCAGGTAGAACAACTTTTGTGGTGTCTTTCAGCTGCCTACCAAGGTAGTGTAAAAACTACTAGGAGAACTCCTGTCTGGCACCTTCCCCGGTGGAGTTGTGCATGGGGTGTGTTTGGAACATTTTTTCACCAGCCGAGTCCAAAATTCAGCGGTTCCCCATCTCAGCCCAGAAAGCAGGTAGAACAACTTTTGTGGTGTCTTTCAGCTGCCTACCAAGGTAGTGTAAAAACTACTAGGAGAACTCCTGTCTGGCACCTTCCGTGGTGGAGTTGTGCATGGGGTGTGTTTGGAACATTTTTTCACCAGCCGAGTCCAAAATTCAGCTGTTCCCCATCTCAGCCCAGAAAGCAGGTAGAACAACTTTTGTGGTATCTTTCAGATGCCTACCAAGGTAGTGTAAAAACTACCAGGAGAACTCCTGTCTGGCACCTTCCCCGGTGGAGTTGTGCATGGGGTGTGTTTGGAACATTTTGTCACCGGCCGAGTCCAAAATTCAGCGATTCCCCATCTCAGCCCAGAAAGCAGGTAGAACAACTTTTGTGGTGTCTTTCAGATGCCTACCGGAGCAATGTAAAAACTACCAGGAGAACTCCTGTCTGGCACCTTCCGTGGTGGAGTTGTGCATGGGGTGTGTTTGGAACATTTTGTCACCGGCCGACTCCAAAATTCAGCGGTTCCCCATCTCAGCCCAGAAAGCAGGTAGAACAACTTTTGTGGTGTCTTTCAGATGCCTACCAAGGTAGTGTAAAAACTACCAGGAGAACTCCTGTCTGGCACCTTCCCCGGTGGAGTTGTGCATGGGGTGTGTTTGGAACATTTTGCCACCAGCCGACTCCAAAATTCAGCGATTCCCCATCTCAGCCCACAAAGCAGGTAGAACAACTTTTGTGGTGCCTTTCAGCTGCCTACCAAGGTAGTGTAAAAACTACCAACAGAATTCGTTCCTGGCACCTTCCCCGGTGGAGTTGTGCATGGGGTGTGTTTGGAACATTTTGTCACCGGCCGAGTCCAAAATTCAGCGGATCCCCATCTCAGCCCAGAAAGCAGGTAGAACAACTTTTGTGGTGTCTTTCAGCTGCCTACCAAGGTAGTGTAAAAACTACTAGGAGAACTCCTGTCTGGCACCTTCCCCGGTGGAGTTGTGCATGGGGTGTGTTTGGAACATTTTTTCACCAGCCGAGTCCAAAATTCAGCGGTTCCCCATCTCAGCCCAGAAAGCAGGTAGAACAACTTTTGTGGTATCTTTCAGATGCCTACCAAGGTAGTGTAAAAACTACCAGGAGAACTCCTGTCTGGCACCTTCCGTGGTGGAGTTGTGCATGGGGTGTGTTTGGAACATTTTGTCACCGGCCGAGTCCAAAATTCAGCGATTCCCCATCTCAGCCCAGAAAGCAGGTAGAACAACTTTTGTGGTGTCTTTCAGATGCCTACCGGAGCAATGTAAAAACTACCAGGAGAACTCCTGTCTGGCACCTTCCGTGGTGGAGTTGTGCATGGGGTGTGTTTTGAACATTTTGTCACCGGCCGACTCCAAAATTCAGCTGTTCCCCATCTCAGCCCACAAAGCAGGTACAACTTCTTTTCTTGTGCCTTTCAGCTGCCTACCAAGGTAGTGTAAAAACTACCAACAGAATTCGTTCCTGGCACCTTCCCCGGTGGAGTTGTGCATGGGGTGTCTGTGGAACATTTTGCCACCGGCCGACTCCAAAATTCTGCGGTTCCCCATCTCAGCCCAGAAAGCAGGTAGAACAACTTTTGTGGTGTCTTTCAGATATCTACCGGAGCAATGTAAAAACTACCAGGAGAACTCCTGTCTGGCACCTTCCCCGGTGGAGTTGTGCATGGGGTGTGTTTGGAACATTTTGCCACCAGCCGACTCCAAAATTCAGCGGTTCCCCATCTCAGCCCAGAAAGCAGGTAGAACAACTTTTGTGGTGCCTTTCAGCTGCCTACCAAGGTAGTGTAAAAACTACCAAGAGAACTCCTGTCTGGCACCTTCCCCGGTGGAGTTGTGCATGGGGTGTGTTTGGAACATTTTGTCACCAGCCGACTCCAAAATTCATCTGTTCCCCATCTCAGCCCAGAAAGCAGGTAGAACAACTTTTGTGGTGTCTTTCACCTGCCTACCAAGGTAGTGTAAAAACTACTAAGAGAACTCCTGTCTGGCACCTTCCCCGGTGGAGTTGTGCATGGGGTGTGTTTGGAACATTTTGTCACCGGCCGAGTCCAAAATTCAGCGGTTCCCCATCTCAGCCCAGAAAGCAGGTACAACTTCTTTTGTTGTGCCTTTCAAATGCCTACCAAGGTAGTGTAAAAACTACCAAGAGAACTCCTGTCTGGCACCTTCCCCGGTGGAGTTGTGCATGGGGTGTGTTTGGAACATTTTGTCACCAGCCGACTCCAAAATTCAGCGTTTCCCCATCTCAGCCCAGAAAGCAGGTAGAACAACTTTTGTGGTGTCTTTTAGATGCCTACCAAGGTAGTGTAAAAACTACCAGGAGAACTCCTGTCTGGCACCTTCCCCGGTGGAGTTGTGCATGGGGTGTGTTTGGAACATTTTGTCACCGGCCGAGTCCAAAATTCAGCGATTCCCCATCTCAGCCCAGAAAACAGGTAGAACAACTTTTGTGGTGTCTTTCAGATGCCTACCGGAGCAATGTAAAAACTACCAGGAGAACTCCTGTCTGGCACCTTCCGTGGTGGAGTTGTGCAGGGGGGGTGTTTGGAACATTTTGTCACCAGCCGAGTCCAAAATTTAGCGGTTCCCCATCTCAGCCCAGAAAGCAGGTAGAACAACTTTTGTGGTGCCTTTCAGATGCCTACCAAGGTAGTGTAAAAACTACCAAGAGAACTCCTGTCTGGCACCTTCCCCGGTGGAGTTGTGCATGGGGTGTGTTTGGAACATTTTGTCACCGGCCGAGTCCAAAATTCAGCGGATCCCCATCTCAGCCCAGAAAGCAGGTAGAACAACTTTTGTGGTGCCTTTCAGCTGCCTACCAAGGTAGTGTAAAAACTACTAGGAGAACTCCTGTCTGGCACCTTCCCCGGTGGAGTTGTGCATGGGGTGTGTTTGGAACATTTTGTCACCGGCCGAGTCCAAAATTCAGCGATTCCCCATCTCAGCCCAGAAAGCAGGTAGAACAACTTTTGTGGTGCCTTTCAGCTGCCTACCAAGGTAGTGTAAAAACTACCAACAGAATTCGTTCCTGGCACCTTCCCCGGTGGAGTTGTGCATGGGGTGTCTGTGGAACATTTTGCCACCGGCCGACTCCAAAATTCAGCGATTCCCCATCTCAGCCCAGAAAGCAGGTAGAACAACTTTTGTGGTGTCTTTCAGATATCTACCGGAGCAATGTAAAAACTACCAGGAGAACTCCTGTCTGGCACCTTCCCCGGTGGAGTTGTGCATGGGGTGTGTTTGGAACATTTTGTCACCAGCCGAGTCCAAAATTCAGCGGTTCCCCATCTCAGCCCAGAAAGCAGGTAGAACAACTTTTGTGGTGTCTTTCAGATGCCTACCAAGGTAGTGTAAAAACTACCAGGAGAACTCCTGTCTGGCACCTTCCCCGGTGGAGTTGTGCATGGGGTGTGTTTGGAACATTTTGTCACCAGCCGACTCCAAAATTCATCTGTTCCCCATCTCAGCCCAGAAAGCAGGTAGAACAACTTTTGTGGTGTCTTTCAGATGTCTACCAAGGTAGTGTAAAAACTACCAAGAGAACTCCTGTCTGGCACCTTCCGTGGTGGAGTTGTGCATGGGGTGTGTTTGGAACATTTTGTCACCGGCCGAGTCCAAAATTCAGCGGTTCCCCATCTCAGCCCAGAAAGCAGGTACAACTTCTTTTCTTGTGCCTTTCAGCTGCCTACCAAGGTAGTGTAAAAACTACCAACAGAATTCGTTCCTGGCACCTTCCCCGGTGGAGTTGTGCATGGGGTGTCTGTGGAACATTTTGTCAGCAGCCGACTCCAAAATTCAGCGATTCCCCATCTCAGCCCAGAAAGCAGGTAGAACAACTTTGTGGTGTCTTTCAGATGCCTACCGGAGCAATGTAAAAACTACCAGGAGAACTCCTGTCTGGCACCTTCCCTGGTGGAGTTGTGCATGGGGTGTGTTTGGAACATTTTGTCACCAGCCGACTCCAAAATTCAGCGGTTCCCCATCTCAGCCCACAAAGCAGGTAGAACAACTTTTGTGGTGTCTTTCAGGTGCCTACCAAGGTAGTGTAAAAACTACCAAGAGAACTCCTGTCTGGCACCTTCCCCGGTGGAATTGTGCATGGGGTGTGTTTGGAACATTTTGTCACCAGCCGACTCCAAAATTCAGCGTTTCCCCATCTCAGCCCAGAAAGCAGGTAGAACAACTTTTGTCGTGTCTTTTAGATGCCTACCAAGGTAGTGTAAAAACTACCAGGAGAACTCCTGTCTGGCACCTTCCCCGGTCGAGTTGTGCATGGGGTGTGTTTGGAACATTTTGTCACCGGCCGAGTCCAAAATTCAGCGATTCCCCATCTCAGCCCAGAAAGCAGGTAGAACAACTTTTGTGGTGCCTTTCAGCTGCCTACCAAGGTAGTGTAAAAACTACCAAGAGAACTCCTGTCTGGCACCTTCCCCGGTGGAGTTGTGCATGGGGTGTGTTTGGAACATTTTGTCACCGGCCGAGTCCAAAATTCAGCGGTTCCCCATCTCAGCCCAGAAAGCAGGTAGAACAACTTTTGTGGTGTCTTTCAAATGCCTACCAAGGTAGTGTAAAAACTACCACGAGAACTCCTGTCTGGCACCTTCCGTGGTGGAGTTGTGCATGGGGTGTGTTTGGAACATTTTGTCACCGGCCGAGTCCAAAATTCAGCGGTTCCCCATCTCAGCCCAGAAAGCAGGTAGATCAACTTTTGTGGTGTCTTTCAGCTGCCTACCAAGGTAGTGTAAAAACTACTAGGAGAACTCCTGTCTGGCACCTTCCCCGGTGGAGTTGTGCATGGGGTGTGTTTGGAACATTTTTTCACCAGCCGACTCCAAAATTCAGCTGTTCCCCATCTCAGCCCAGAAAGCAGGTAGAACAACTTTTGTGGTATCTTTCAGATGCCTACCAAGGTAGTGTAAAAACTACCAGGAGAACTCCTGTCTGGCACCTTCCGTGGTGGAGTTGTGCATGGGGTGTGTTTGGAACATTTTGTCACCGGCCGAGTCCAAAATTCAGCGATTCCCCATCTCAGCCCAGAAAGCAGGTAGAACAACTTTTGTGGTGCCTTTCAGCTGCCTACCAAGGTAGTGTAAAAACTACCAGGAGAACTCCTGTCTGGCACCTTCCCCGGTGGAGTTGTGCATGGGGTGTGTTTGGAACATTTTGTCACCGGCCGACTCCAAAATTCAGCTGTTCCCCATCTCAGCCCACAAAGCAGGTACAACTTCTTTTCTTGTGCCTTTCAGCTGCCTACCAAGGTAGTGTAAAAACTACCAACAGAATTCGTTCCTGGCACCTTCCCCGGTGGAGTTGTGCATGGGGTGTCTGTGGAACATTTTGCCACCGGCCGACTCCAAAATTCAGCGATTCCCCATCTCAGCCCAGAAAGCAGGTAGAACAACTTTTGTGGTGTCTTTCAGATATCTACCGGAGCAATGTAAAAACTACCAGGAGAACTCCTGTCTGGCACCTTCCCCGGTGGAGTTGTGCATGGGGTGTGTTTGGAACATTTTGTCACCAGCCGACTCCAAAATTCAGCGGTTCCCCATCTCAGCCCAGAAAGCAGGTAGAACAACTTTTGTGGTGTCTTTCAGATGCCTACCAAGGTAGTGTAAAAACTACCAAGAGAACTCCTGTCTGGCACCTTCCCCGGTGGAGTTGTGCATGGGGTGTGTTTGGAACATTTTGTCACCAGCCGACTCCAAAATTCATCTGTTCCCCATCTCAGCCCAGAAAGCAGGTAGAACAACTTTTGTGGTGTCTTTCAGATGTCTACCAAGGTAGTGTAAAAACTACTAAGAGAACTCCTGTCTGGCACCTTCCCCGGTGGAATTGTGCATGGGGTGTGTTTGGAACATTTTGTCACCAGCCGACTCCAAAATTCAGCGTTTCCCCATCTCAGCCCAGAAAGCAGGTAGAACAACTTTTGTCGTGTCTTTTAGATGCCTACCAAGGTAGTGTAAAAACTACCAGGAGAACTCCTGTCTGGCACCTTCCCCGGTGGAGTTGTGCATGGGGTGTGTTTGGAACATTTTGTCACCGGCCGAGTCCAAAATTCAGCGATTCCCCATCTCAGCCCAGAAAGCAGGTAGAACAAGTTTTGTGGTGCCTTTCAGCTGCCTACCAAGGTAGTGTAAAAACTACCAAGAGAACTCCTGTCTGGCACCTTCCCCGGTGGAGTTGTGCATGGGGTGTGTTTGGAACATTTTGTCACCGGCCGAGTCCAAAATTCAGCGGTTCCCCATCTCAGCCCAGAAAGCAGGAAGAACAACTTTTGTGGTGCCTTTCAAATGCCTACCAAGGTAGTGTAAAAACTACCAGGAGAACTCCTGTCTGGCACCTTCCCCGGTGGAGTTTTGCATGGGGTGTGTTTGGAACATTTTGTCACCGGCCGAGTCCAAAATTCAGCGGTTCCCCATCTCAGCCCAGAAAGCAGGTAGAACAACTTTTGTGGTGTCTTTCAAATGCCTACCAAGGTAGTGTAAAAACTACCACGAGAACTCCTGTCTGGCACCTTCCGTGGTGGAGTTGTGCATGGGGTGTGTTTGGAACATTTTGTCACCGGCCGAGTCCAAAATTCAGCGGTTCCCCATCTCAGCCCAGAAAGCAGGTAGAACAACTTTTGTGGTGTCTTTCAGCTGCCTACCAAGGTAGTGTAAAAACTACTAGGAGAACTCCTGTCTGGCACCTTCCCCGGTGGAGTTGTGCATGGGGTGTGTTTGGAACATTTTTTCACCAGCCGACTCCAAAATTCAGCTGTTCCCCATCTCAGCCCAGAAAGCAGGTAGAACAACTTTTGTGGTATCTTTCAGATGCCTACCAAGGTAGTGTAAAAACTACCAGGAGAACTCCTGTCTGGCACCTTCCGTGGTGGAGTTGTGCATGGGGTGTGTTTGGAACATTTTGTCACCGGCCGAATCCAAAATTCAGCGATTCCCCATCTCAGCCCACAAAGCAGGTAGAACAACTTTTGTGGTGTCTTTCAGATGCCTACCGGAGCAATGTAAAAACTACCAGGAGAACTCCTGTCTGGCACCTTCCCCGGTGGAGTTGTGCAGGGGGTGTGTTTGGAACATTTTGCCACCAGCCGACTCCAAAATTCAGCGTTTCCCCATCTCAGCCCAGAAAGCAGGTAGAACAACTTTTGTGGTGCCTTTCAAATGCCTACCAAGGTAGTGTAAAAACTACCAAGAGAACTCCTGTCTGGCACCTTCCCCGGTGGAGTTGTGCATGGGGTGTGTTTGGAACATTTTGTCACCGGCCGACTCCAAAATTCAGCGATTCCCCATCTCAGCCCAGAAAGCAGGTAGAACAACATTTGTTGTGTCTTTCAGATGCCTACCAAGGTAGTGTAAAAACTACCAGGAGAACTCCTGTCTGGCACCTTCCCCGGTGGAGTTGTGCATGGGGTGTGTTTGGAACATTTTGTCACCAGCCGAGTCCAAAATTCAGCGGTTCCCCATCTCAGCCCAGAAAGCAGGTAGAACAACTTTTGTGGTGCCTTTCAAATGCCTACCAAGGTAGTGTAAAAACTACCAAGAGAACTCCTGTCTGGCACCTTCCCCGGTGGAGTTGTGCATGGGGTGTGTTTGGAACATTTTGTCACCGGCCGACTCCAAAATTCAGCGATTCCCCATCTCAGCCCAGAAAGCAGGTAGAATAACATTTGTGGTGTCTTTCAGATGCCTACCAAGGTAGTGTAAAAACTACCAGGAGAACTCCTGTCTGGCACCTTCCCCGGTGGAGTTGTGCATGGGGTGTGTTTGGAACATTTTGTCACCGGCCGAAACCAAAATTCAGCGGTTCCCCATCTCAGCCCAGAAAGCAGGTAGAACAACTTTTGTCGTGTCTTTCAGATGCCTACCAAGGTAGTGTAAAAACTACCAGGAGAACTCCTGTCTGGCACCTTCCCCGGTGGAGTTGTGCATGGGGTGTGTTTGGAACATTTTGTCACCGGCCGAGTCCAAAATTCAGCGATTCCCCATCTCAGCCCAGAAAGCAGGTAGAACAACTTTTGTCGTGTCTTTCAGATGCCTACCAAGGTAGTGTAAAAACTACCAAGAGAACTCCTGTCTGGCACCTTCCCCGGTGGAGTTGTGCATGGGGTGTGTTTGGAACATTTTGTCACCGGCCGACTCCAAAATTCAGCTGTTCCCCATCTCAGCCCACAAAGCAGGTACAACTTCTTTTCTTGTGCCTTTCAGCTGCCTACCATGGTAGTGTAAAAACTACCAACAGAATTCGTTCCTGGCACCTTCCCCGGTGGAGTTGTGCATGGGGTGTCTGTGGAACATTTTGCCACCGGCCGACTCCAAAATTCAGCGATTCCCCATCTCAGCCCAGAAAGCAGGTAGAACAACTTTTGTGGTGTCTTTCAGATGCCTACCAAGGTAGTGTAAAAACTACCAGGAGAACTCCTGTCTGGCACCTTCCCCGGTGGAGTTGTGCATGGGGTGTGTTTGGAACATTTTGTCACCAGCCGACTCCAAAATTCAGCGGTTCCCCATCTCAGCCCAGAAAGCAGGTAGAACAACTTTTGTGGTGTCTTTCAGATGCCTACCAAGGTAGTGTAAAAACTACCAGGAGAACTCCTGTCTGGCACCTTCCCCGGTGGAGTTGTGCATGGGGTGTGTTTGGAACATTTTGTCACCAGCCGACTCCAAAATTCATCTGTTCCCCATCTCAGCCCAGAAAGCAGGTAGAACAACTTTTGTGGTGTCTTTCAGATGTCTACCAAGGTAGTGTAAAAACTACTAAGAGAACTCCTGTCTGGCACCTTCCCCGGTGGAATTGTGCATGGGGTGTGTTTGGAACATTTTGTCACCAGCCGACTCCAAAATTCAGCGTTTCCCCATCTCAGCCCAGAAAGCAGGTAGAACAACTTTTGTCGTGTCTTTTAGATGCCTACCAAGGTAGTGTAAAAACTACCAGGAGAACTCCTGTCTGGCACCTTCCCCGGTGGAGTTGTGCATGGGGTGTGTTTGGAACATTTTGTCACCGGCCGAGTCCAAAATTCAGCGATTCCCCATCTCAGCCCAGAAAGCAGGTAGAACAACTTTTGTGGTGCCTTTCAGCTGCCTACCAAGGTAGTGTAAAAACTACCAAGAGAACTCCTGTCTGGCACCTTCCCCGGTGGAGTTGTGCATGGGGTGTGTTTGGAACATTTTGTCACCGGCCGAGTCCAAAATTCAGCGGTTCCCCATCTCAGCCCAGAAAGCAGGAAGAACAACTTTTGTGGTGCCTTTCAAATGCCTACCAAGGTAGTGTAAAAACTACCAGGAGAACTCCTGTCTGGCACCTTCCCCGGTGGAGTTTTGCATGGGGTGTGTTTGGAACATTTTGTCACCGGCCGAGTCCAAAATTCAGCGGTTCCCCATCTCAGCCCAGAAAGCAGGTAGAACAACTTTTGTGGTGTCTTTCAAATGCCTACCAAGGTAGTGTAAAAACTACCAAGAGAACTCCTGTCTGGCACCTTCCGTGGTGGAGTTGTGCATGGGGTGTGTTTGGAACATTTTGTCACCGGCCGACTCCAAAATTCAGCGTTTCCCCATCTCAGCCCAGAAAGCAGGTAGAACAACTTTTGTGGTGTCTTTCAGCTGCCTACCAAGGTAGTGTAAAAACTACTAGGAGAACTCCTGTCTGGCACCTTCCCCGGTGGAGTTGTGCATGGGGTGTGTTTGGAACATTTTTTCACCAGCCGACTCCAAAATTCAGCTGTTCCCCATCTCAGCCCAGAAAGCAGGTAGAACAACTTTTGTGGTATCTTTCAGATGCCTACCAAGGTAGTGTAAAAACTACCAGGAGAACTCCTGTCTGGCACCTTCCGTGGTGGAGTTGTGCATGGGGTGTGTTTGGAACATTTTGTCACCGGCCGAGTCCAAAATTCAGCGATTCCCCATCTCAGCCCACAAAGCAGGTAGAACAACTTTTGTGGTGTCTTTCAGATGCCTACCGGAGCAATGTAAAAACTACCAGGAGAACTCCTGTCTGGCACCTTCCCCGGTGGAGTTGTGCAGGGGGTGTGTTTGGAACATTTTGCCACCAGCCGACTCCAAAATTCAGCGTTTCCCCATCTCAGCCCAGAAAGCAGGTAGAACAACTTTTGTGGTGCCTTTCAAATGCCTACCAAGGTAGTGTAAAAACTACCAAGAGAACTCCTGTCTGGCACCTTCCCCGGTGGAGTTGTGCATGGGGTGTGTTTGGAACATTTTGTCACCGGCCGACTCCAAAATTCAGCGATTCCCCATCTCAGCCCAGAAAGCAGGTAGAACAACATTTGTTGTGTCTTTCAGATGCCTACCAAGGTAGTGTAAAAACTACCAGGAGAACTCCTGTCTGGCACCTTCCCCGGTGGAGTTGTGCATGGGGTGTGTTTGGAACATTTTGTCACCAGCCGAGTCCAAAATTCAGCGGTTCCCCATCTCAGCCCAGAAAGCAGGTAGAACAACTTTTGTGGTGCCTTTCAAATGCCTACCAAGGTAGTGTAAAAACTACCAAGAGAACTCCTGTCTGGCACCTTCCCCGGTGGAGTTGTGCATGGGGTGTGTTTGGAACATTTTGTCACCGGCCGACTCCAAAATTCAGCGATTCCCCATCTCAGCCCAGAAAGCAGGTAGAACAACATTTGTGGTGTCTTTCAGATGCCTACCAAGGTAGTGTAAAAACTACCAGGAGAACTCCTGTCTGGCACCTTCCCCGGTGGAGTTGTGCATGGGGTGTGTTTGGAACATTTTGTCACCGGCCGACTCCAAAATTCAGCGGTTCCCCATCTCAGCCCAGAAAGCAGGTAGAACAACTTTTGTCATGTCTTTCAGATGCCTACCAAGGTAGTGTAAAAACTACCAGGAGAACTCCTGTCTGGCACCTTCCCCGGTGGAGTTGTGCATGGGGTGTGTTTGGAACATTTTGTCACCAGCCGAGTCCAAAATTCAGCTGTTCCCCGTCTGAGCCCAGAAAGCAGGTAGAACAACTTTTGTGGTGCCTTTCAGCTGCCTACCAAGGTAGTGTAAAAACTACCAGGAGAACTCCTGTCTGGCACCTTCCCCGGTGGAGTTGTGCATGGGGTGTGTTTGGAACATTTTGTCACCGGCCGACTCCAAAATTCAGCGGTTCCCCATCTCAGCCCAGAAAGCAGGAAGAACAACTTTTGTGGTGCCTTTCAAATACCTACCAAGGTAGTGTAAAAACTACCAGGAGAACTCCTGTCTGGCACCTTCCCCGGTGGAGTTGTGCATGGGGTGTGTTTGGAACATTTTGTCACCGGCCGACTCCAAAATTCAGCGGTTCCCCATCTCAGCCCAGAAAGCAGGAAGAACAACTTTTGTGGTGCCTTTCAAATACCTACCAAGGTAGTGTAAAAACTACCAGGAGAACTCCTGTCTGGCACCTTCCCCGGTGGAGTTGTGCATGGGGTGTGTTTGGAACATTTTGTCACCGGCCGACTCCAAAATTCAGCGATTCCCCATCTCAGCCCAGAAAGCAGGTAGAACAACTTTTGTGGTGTCTTTCAGATGCCTACCGGAGCAATGTAAAAACTACCAGGAGAACTCCTGTCTGGCACCTTCCCCGGTGGAGTTTTGCATGGGGTGTGTTTGGAACATTTTGTCACCGGCCGAGTCCAAAATTCAGCGATTCCCCATCTCAGCCCAGAAAGCAGGAAGAACAACTTTTGTGGTGCCTTTCAGCTGCCTACCAAGGTAGTGTAAAAACTACCAGGAGAACTCCTGTCTGGCACCTTCCCCGGTGGAGTTGTGCATGGGGTGTGTTTGGAACATTTTGTCACCAGCCGACTCCAAAATTCAGCGGTTCCCCATCTCAGCCCACAAAGCAGGTAGAACAACTTTTGTGGTGCCTTTCAGCTGCCTACCAAGGTAGTGTAAAAACTACCAAGAGAACTCCTGTCTGTCACCTTCCCCGGTGGAGTTGTGCATGGGGTGTGTTTGGAACATTTTGTCACCGGCCGAGTCCAAAATTCAGCGATTCCCCATCTCAGCCCACAAAGCAGGTAGAACAACTTTTGTGGTGTCTTTCAGATGCCTACCAAGGTAGTGTAAAAACTACCAAGAGAACTCCTGTCTGGCACCTTCCCCGGTGGAGTTGTGCATGGGGTGTGTTTGGAACATTTTGTCACCAGCCGAGTCCAAAATTCAGCGGTTCCCCATCTCAGCCCAGAAAGCAGGTAGAACAACTTTTGTGGTGCCTTTCAAATGCCTACCAAGGTAGTGTAAAAACTACCAAGAGAACTCCTGTCTGGCACCTTCCCCGGTGGAGTTGTGCATGGGGTGTGTTTGGAACATTTTGTCACCGGCCGACTCCAAAATTCAGCGATTCCCCATCTCAGCCCAGAAAGCAGGTAGAACAACATTTGTGGTGTCTTTCAGATGCCTACCAAGGTAGTGTAAAAACTACCAGGAGAACTCCTGTCTGGCACCTTCCCCGGTGGAGTTGTGCATGGGGTGTGTTTGGAACATTTTGTCACCGGCCGACTCCAAAATTCAGCGGTTCCCCATCTCAGCCCAGAAAGCAGGTAGAACAACTTTTGTCGTGTCTTTCAGATGCCTACCAAGGTAGTGTAAAAACTACCAGGAGAACTCCTGTCTGGCACCTTCCCCGGTGGAGTTGTGCATGGGGTGTGTTTGGAACATTTTGTCACCAGCCGAGTCCAAAATTCAGCGTTTCCCCGTCTCAGCCCAGAAAGCAGGTAGAACAACTTTTGTGGTGCCTTTCAGCTGCCTACCAAGGTAGTGTAAAAACTACCAGGAGAACTCCTGTCTGGCACCTTCCCCGGTGGAGTTGTGCATGGGGTGTGTTTGGAACATTTTGTCACCGGCCGAGTCCAAAATTCAGCGGTTCCCCATCTCAGCCCAGAAAGCAGGAAGAACAACTTTTGTGGTGCCTTTCAAATGCCTACCAAGGTAGTGTAAAAACTACCAGGAGAACTCCTGTCTGGCACCTTCCCCGGTGGAGTTTTGCATGGGGTGTGTTTGGAACATTTTGTCACCGGCCGAGTCCAAAATTCAGCGGTTCCCCATCTCAGCCCAGAAAGCAGGTAGAACAACTTTTGTGGTGTCTTTCAAATGCCTACCAAGGTAGTGTAAAAACTACCACGAGAACTCCTGTCTGGCACCTTCCGTGGTGGAGTTGTGCATGGGGTGTGTTTGGAACATTTTGTCACCGGCCGACTCCAAAATTCAGCGTTTCCCCATCTCAGCCCAGAAAGCAGGTAGAACAACTTTTGTGGTGTCTTTCAGCTGCCTACCAAGGTAGTGTAAAAACTACTAGGAGAACTCCTGTCTGGCACCTTCCCCGGTGGAGTTGTGCATGGGGTGTGTTTGGAACATTTTTTCACCAGCCGACTCCAAAATTCAGCTGTTCCCCATCTCAGCCCAGAAAGCAGGTAGAACAACTTTTGTGGTATCTTTCAGCTGCCTACCAAGGTAGTGTAAAAACTACCAGGAGAACTCCTGTCTGGCACCTTCCGTGGTGGAGTTGTGCATGGGGTGTGTTTGGAACATTTTGTCACCGGCCGAATCCAAAATTCAGCGATTCCCCATCTCAGCCCACAAAGCAGGTAGAACAACTTTTGTGGTGTCTTTCAGATGCCTACCGGAGCAATGTAAAAACTACCAGGAGAACTCCTGTCTGGCACCTTCCCCGGTGGAGTTGTGCATGGGGTGTGTTTGGAACATTTTGCCACCAGCCGACTCCAAAATTCAGCTGTTCCCCATCTCAGCCCAGAAAGCAGGTAGAACAACTTTTGTGGTATCTTTCAGATGCCTACCAAGGTAGTGTAAAAACTACCAGGAGAACTCCTGTCTGGCACCTTCCGTGGTGGAGTTGTGCATGGGGTGTGTTTGGAACATTTTGTCACCGGCCGAGTCCAAAATTCAGCGATTCCCCATCTCAGCCCACAAAGCAGGTAGAACAACTTTTGTGGTGTCTTTCAGATGCCTACCGGAGCAATGTAAAAACTACCAGGAGAACTCCTGTCTGGCACCTTCCCCGGTGGAGTTGTGCAGGGGGTGTGTTTGGAACATTTTGCCACCAGCCGACTCCAAAATTCAGCGTTTCCCCATCTCAGCCCAGAAAGCAGGTAGAACAACTTTTGTGGTGCCTTTCAAATGCCTACCAAGGTAGTGTAAAAACTACCAAGAGAACTCCTGTCTGGCACCTTCCCCGGTGGAGTTGTGCATGGGGTGTGTTTGGAACATTTTGTCACCGGCCGACTCCAAAATTCAGCGATTCCCCATCTCAGCCCAGAAAGCAGGTAGAACAACATTTGTTGTGTCTTTCAGATGCCTACCAAGGTAGTGTAAAAACTACCAGGAGAACTCCTGTCTGGCACCTTCCCCGGTGGAGTTGTGCATGGGGTGTGTTTGGAACATTTTGTCACCAGCCGAGTCCAAAATTCAGCGGTTCCCCATCTCAGCCCAGAAAGCAGGTAGAACAACTTTTGTGGTGCCTTTCAAATGCCTACCAAGGTAGTG